>NW_027281217.1:0-133577 GCF_046629955.1 Centroberyx affinis | reverse complement strand
GTTTTGTAGCCATTGTGAAACACTTAATCTGGTCTGGAACTTTATTTTCTAAGTTGTCCTTTTGAATATTAGTTTCTTTGTGCTTAATGCAAGTGGTGTTTGATGCTGTGGTCTTGTCATGTCTAAAGGCTAGGCTGCAATTAAGTTAACAGATCCATGTGGCATTGCACTACAATTCTGAAGAAAACATCAATTCTTGAGACATTTGTGTTAGTAGTGAGGTTATCCCTAACTGTAGCTTTATATATGTCTCTTTATATTTTCATATATATATATATAAATATATATATGTAAATATTTATAGAATCTTGCAATAGACGAAAAAGGCTTTGGTTTATGGAAAGCATGGCTGTGCTGAGATCATTCGTTATTGTGTTTTGACTTTTAACATTTGTTTTACTTGTTAATGGGAAACTTTAATGCCTTGCTTGCCCTTTATCTTGGTTTGATGCTGCATCGTTAATTTCAATAATCTATATAAGATTAGAATTATGACAATGAGGGGAAAAAATGTAATTTAGATGTTGTAATTGCATTTCAATGTAGGTCCATTCTTGAATGCCCATCAGGCTTTGTACTCTGCTTTACAATGAGCAGAATAAATACATTTCCTGAATGAAGAATTGTGTGCCGTCTGCTGGCTACTTGACTGCTTTCTTTCATGGTATACAGTGCACCCACCAAATGCATGATACAGTTTTGGGCTAGGGTTAGTTGTAAACCTAGTAACCACAACGCTTGTTAGCTTGATATAATAAGTTTTTGATACAGAGCCCTCAGAGTGTGAACCACCCTGACACATTTTGTAGTGTTGCAACCTGAATTCAATTTTTTTTTGGACAATTTTTTAAATTTGAAATGCCACATTAAATTATTCAATACTTGGTACAAGCACCTTTGGTAGTGATACAGCATCCAGTCTTGTATGTATCAGCTTGGCACAGCTGGAGCCAGATGTGAAAACTGGACAAAAAAAATCTGCCAGCATGCAAACAGGCTTGACAGAACTGTATGTCTTGTGCACAGCTGTGCGTTTTATGGTGCTGGTGACTGCAGAAGTAAACGATGTCCATAGGTATGTTCACTGTACACTGTTTGCAGAGCGAACACTCTTTGCCATTGGTTCTTCAGGTCTGCTCTCAATGTAGCAATAGAAAAGTTTAATAGTAATCATGTGACAACAATTAAGTTAACAACGAAGTTAAATTAGCAAAAGAATTGTCGGTAACAAAGTTGTCAAAACATAGTTGTCACAACATAGGCTACACTAATATTATCACAATGAAAAGGATAACACAATCGTCTTTCAAGCATAAAGTACAAAACTGGATTAAGAAGGGCAAATGGCAATACTGACATTGACCATGATCATAGTACAAACACAATAAGGAAGCTACAGTAGGTGGGCTGTACAGTTGTTCTAATAAATACATTACATTCTGTCATTTTTGGTGATCTAGTTGTTTTTTTTAACCTTTATTTAACGAGGCAGGTCAATTAAGAACAAATTCTTACTTACAATGACTGCCTGGTAAGAGGACAGAAGGACTTCTTGAAGGGTAAGAGGTGGACAAAAAAAAGTAAAAAAAAGAAAGGCAAAAGAGACCAAACAAAACAATCCAGATAAGACTAATGAGACTATCAAATACAAATGTTACATACATCGCAGAGGCAGAGAAACCCAAAACAGTATGGGAACTGGGAAATAATCAAAACACACACCAAACAAGTCATGAAAGTTGAAGGGCTGGATGGCATTTGCAGGTGTGTGTGAACATCTCTGCAATAGAGTCCTTAAAAGTAGTGAGGGAGATAAATTTGTCCAGTTTCAAAGTCTTTTGCAGCTCATTCCAGTTGCTGGGAGCAGCAAATTGGAAGGAGGACCGGCCATAAGTGGTATTAGCACAGGGAACTTCTAGCTATGGGCTAGTTATGGGGCATTACCAAGTTACCTGTAGAGCCACAAGACTCCTGTCATAAGAAATCACTCAGGTCTAGGGATGTTCAGTGTGAAAATAAAGTGTGCCTCCCTCTTCAAGAGCTGTTTTATCATATTGCATCATACCAAACCCCTTGGGCTTGGTATGATGTGCTCACCCTGTATGAGGGTGGTTAACAATTTTGGCATCGTAGGTCAATATGTAGAGCAATATGTACACTTCCCACATCTAAAATTCCCAAATACCATTCCCAAATACCCCAGTTGGTAGTATGTGTAGTTGGTACATATTTGTTACAACAAAGTCTCAAATCTCTCAGATTAGGGTTACAGTGTAGGATTTTCATGTGCTTTCTGATTACATTATTCACATGTTTAGAAACATTACTATATTCCGAAACAAAAGTGACCCTGTTGTCTGTAGATGTCTTAGAGGGGGTTAACAATTGGTGTCTGTCTACTTGGCTAACTTTATCAATAGCTTCAGTTATACATTCTCTCTTTGATAAAACATGTTGACATGATCTTCTGTTCCTCAAGGTCTGACACTTTGTTATACATTTTAATCTTAAGAACTGGGTGTTTGTGATCATTTATTCAGGAAGCTTTCAGCATGTATGTAGTATTTCTGTCTGTTTCTTTTCTGAAAATTTGGGTATTATTGATGTAGTCTCTAAATATGAACAACTCATCTTCAGAGCCCACAAAACCAATCAAAAGTCTTTTAAAAATAATATAAAACATGGATTACTGTTGCTTAAAATGAACTTTTCTTCCCAATAGGTTTGCATAATTAGGTGCAAATGGGGATCCCATACTGGTGCCCTGTTGGATTTCAATATGGATTTAATAAGTTCCATCAGAAATTCAACTTTTACTATACCTTTTCCACCGATGATTCCAAGCAATAGTGAATGCATGGGTGCAAATTTGGTGTGACAGGCGGGGAAGTCAACGTTGGGGGTTGGTCAGCTCTTCCCAGAAAAAATAGGCTACATACACACAAACACACCGATGAACTACTGTTCACTATATTGATACATCAAGGGACTGGTCTGTGTTAATTAATCTTAAAAATAACTTGGATTTTTTATGTTTAAACATCAACATACAAAAATTCAAGATATTCTATTCTGAGAAAAGGTCAACTAATTAAAGAAAGCCACTGATCTCTACAAAATAGGCCTAGGCTACTTAACAAAGACAGGAAAGTTTTAGTGATGGACTAACAGGCACTGGGTCAAAGTAAAGTGGTATTTGGTTGCTTGTGATCTGTATTTTTTTCTTTGGAACAATATAATCTGTGTTTTATCCACATTGATGGATAGTGCCCAGTTTTACAGTAGTTCTCCAGCAGTGTCAGGTTCTGTTGTAAATCATGCTGCGTAGGAGAAAATAAAACCAAATCATCTGCATACAACCAGAACCTCATTTCTTTTCTCTGCAGCTGTAGTCCTGGGCTTGGAGATTGTTCAATAATAGTGGCTAATGTATGGATGCAAATGACAACAGGGTGGGAAAGGTTGCAGCCCTGATGGACTCCTCAGATTAGGGTAAAGAAATCAGTTATTTTATCTCCAATCTCCACACAGCATTAATTGTCAGAGTATTTGGATAAATAAAATCATATACTTTGCCATCAATGCCACTTTGGAGAAGTTGGAAAAATAATAAATTGTGCTAAATTGAATCAAAAGCCTTTTTTCAGGTCAACAAAGCATGCAAATACAGTATCTATCCTTGGTTTTGAGGTGGACACAATTATTAAATGTATGAAGGGTATAAATGTGGTCTGAAGTTTGATGTTTGGGTAAGAAACTAATCTGACTTTTTGATAAGGTGTTTTTCACAGTGATATGGCAATAATCTGGTATTTAATATGCTGCAAAAAACTTTACATAGATTACTCTTGATGTAGATTCCCCTGTAATTGCTGGGGCAAAATTATTTCCAATTTTAAATGAGGGTGTTCCAGATCACAGGGAAATGTCCACTTCGTAGAACTAGGTTGCACAGTTTAAGAGCAACCTGGAGTTTTCAACCAACCTTTTCTGTCAATTCCACAGGCCTTTCCATTTTTAAGAGTTTTCAGTTTTTGCTTTAACTCTTGAATAGTGATGGGATAATCTTTTCCCGTGGGAACAGGGTGTGGCAGCTTTAACAGCTGTTAGCAGGTCATACATTTCTCACATGCGGCTGACTTTTATCAGCGAGTATGACATAAAATGACTTTTGTGACTCTGACCGGGGGAGGGCGGTAATGTGCCTTGAAGCATATAAACCGCCGAAATACCTAAACGAAGAAGAAGACGAAGAGAGAAGGAAGAAGTAATATAGAACCTCCTTGGAAGTAACCGTCTCTGGTAAAAGTGAACGATTTTGCAGGCAGTTCGTATTTACGTTAAATCTGACATGACGTCAACGCGGCAAACGTGATCTCATCGACAGCTTGCCCGTAGACAGCAAAGAGCTAGCTGCCATCCACCATTTGAGCTAGCTAGTATATATCTGGATAGAGAGCTGTCTGCTAACTAGCCAGTGGAAGTTGCTGAAATGTTGAGTCTGGGAAGCGGAGGAGGGAAATCTGCAAAACCGTCGTTTGTTTCTTACGTCACTCCAGAGGTAAGATTGAAGTGTTGACGAGCTGAACGATAATTATTTATCGTTCAGCTCGTCAATTTAGCAGGAGCTAATAACTTCGGCCAATTGGGAAGACAGGACAGGGTGGGGTTTCCATAGCCCCGATTCGTGTCGCCCTGGTAAGAAGAGAACGCTAAACTCCATTCAAATTTTGATGTAATGCTGCCTTGCTTGCTGACAAACATTCATGTAAACCGGATATAACATAACTTTAGCTGAAGACCTTAGGGCCATTGTCCACTGTCCAGTGGAGTCCACTGTCAAATCGAAATTCACGCGATACTCCGAGCAGCACTCAGCTTTTATAAATGGTTCGCCTGTTAGTCCCACAATGTTCAACCAAAATAACGTCACACCGTGGGCTCTGATAGCGAGCAGTGTGAACCAATTGTAAAAGTTCACATTTGATTGAATTAGCTGGTGCAGAATCACCTGTATGCTGCATTATGAATGACCGCTCACGATTTCTAAAAGGTCTTAAGTGTAAGCTACCAGATGTGTGCGTTTGATGCGCGAGGCAGTATTAAATTGTCAGATTATTTTGTTTGGCGTGACGCTCTCGCCGAGACGGTCTTGGGGACAGTGTTACCACAGCTAGCGGAACTGTTTCCTGAGCCGGACACTTTTTTGCTAACATTCTATTAAGATTTTGCTTTAACGACTGTTATAAACGATCATGCAATGTTTCCACCTAGTTTAATGGTGTAAAAGTCAAGTATAACTTCTTACCTTTCTAACCATATATCGTTTTAATCATTTACTTTAGATCTGTCTTTACCAGAGTCGGAAAAAGGACGCTATCGCCATTTAGCTGCGCGCTAGGCTTGTCCTGAGTCGGACACCCCTCTCTTCACGCTGTAAACACTACGCGCTGCTGATTTTGCAGGGCCTTTAGGTCAGGCCTATTCAATTGGCGGCCCGCGGGCCACATCCGGCCCAGAAGCAACCTCCGAGTGGCCCAGCGAGCTTGAATTAAATAGGCTATTTTAATAGCGATTTTAATTGTAATATTGTTTTCATAAAAAATTGGACTCGTTTTCACTCGTCATGAATTTATTTCCTCCTTGGCAGAAAAACACGTTACACGAGCCTTCAGAAACTCCTGCAGGTTAAACTGGACTAACGAAACACTTTTGGCGCTGACTGACTCTAACAGACTCACTATAAACAGACTGTAAGACACTCGCTAGCCTAGCAACATTAAGGCTACAAACAACCCATAATGCAACAGTCCGTGTAGGAGTCGGTGTTACACCGGTACTTTATCCATTCAAAAAGAATGTCTGATGTTGGGAACACGTTTGTGTAGTCCTCGAATATAAGACGACCCCCACTTTTTCTGAAAATATGTCTCTGTCAAACCTGAAACGTAAAATTGACAATGAAAAGCGTCGGTTTAACCCTGCCTGGACTAGCAAATAGTAGTTATGTGTAATCTGGTAGAAAGTAAGTAAGTACATTTACTCAAGTAGTGTACTGAAGTACAGTTTTGAGGTACTTGTAGCCTACTTTACTTGAGTATTTCCATTTTATGCTACTTTGTACTTATACTCCACTACATTTTAGAGGGAAATATTGTACTTTTTACTCCATTACATTTATTTCACTGCTATAGTTACTAGTTACTTTTCAGATCAATATTTTATATTTAAAACATCATCTTTATAAAATAACTATAAAATAGCATTGTTATAGATTAGCCTACCCAAAAGTATAGCTAAATTGTTAAGATTAGCTTCACGTTGACAACTTTAAAATGCTGCTTACATGTACATGTATGTCAAGAAATCAGTATTAATATTCCAATAATTTATGAAAAATATAACTCTCTAAATGGGGACAGTTTGCATAATGAGTACGTTTACTTTGATACTCTAAGTACATTTTGCTGCCAATACTTATGTACTTTTACTTAAGTAAGATTTTGAATGCAGGACTTTTACTTGTAATGGAGTATCTTTACATTGTTGTATTGCTACTTTTACTTAAGTAAAACATCTCAGTACTTCTTCCACCACTGTGTGTAATAGAGTGTGTTATTGGTTACTGTTATTGTTATGATTCTGTGCATTGAGCTCTTTTTTTATTCTGTTTCTGCACGTTGTGATGTGCCTGGGTCAGATATGTGACCAAAAATATATTTTTTTATTTCAAAAGTGAAACAATAAAGATTGCTATTTTTTACTACATTCATTTGCGTTTGTTTAAATTTATCATTACCAAAAGCTAAAAAAAAGGTTTTAAATGTCTGGCCTATCTACATTTCCCGGTTTTAAAATCTGGCCCAACTGAATTTGTAATTGAATAGCCCTGCTTTAGGTTGTTCTTGAGTCAACCAAGTCTACATCAATCATGACAAAACATCCGGCACCATACTTCCGTCCTTCACAATAAGATAACTTGCTTCAACAACTCCAAATAATGCAGTTAAGGCTCCTTAATTTCCATTTTGCTGCGTTACCACCACCTGCTGGATGTTTTGTTAAACTCTCTTCTAAGTTCGATCACTTACAAAATACCAGCTGATGCATTAAATTGAGCAATTATACACTCATACATATGTACATATAACAATTGCCAGTAATACACACAAGAGTATTTATGGCAGGACTATAAACATTAGTGTTTATGACTAAAATGGTAATGTCTGAATCAAAGACAAATGACTATAGCAAATGATGGAAAAGATTAGCTATTTATTAATTAACATAAAATATTTATTGATTAACATAAAATAGACAGGACAAAAAAATGCAAAAAAATAAATAAATAAGACAAACAAAATCAAACGTCTAGACACCAAAAACACCAAAAGTCCTGATCGTCGTCGTCCAGCTCCTCCTCCCAGCCCACACAAATGGTATGAAACCATTTGTGACAGTTGTCACACTGGACCCACGACACCAATCCCTCCGAACTTTCCAGAGGGTCAGGTTTCCTGCACTGGCCACACGGCGAAACTGTTGGCTCCTGTCTTCTTTTCCCAGCGGTGTGACCTACTCACAAAAAAAAAAGTAAGAAATTTGCCTGATTATCATGTGTTGGCATGCAAAGACAGTCAGCATGAAGTACACTATCGGTGGATGTCGTGGGTCCAGCAGACGAGGAGGAGCAGGACGACAAGGAAACAGAAGCCTGGTTGGAGGCTGTAAAAATAAGAGACAAAGCTTAGACATGTCTTGTTTATTCTTCATCAAGGCTACTGTCACCAACATGTTAAAATGTTGTTTGTTTTTACAGATTATATAAAGGATTTACTTTGGGAGGGAGAGGAAGAAATTTGGGACCCCCGGAGGCCACATCCTGATGTTGAAGGCTCTAAAAGAATGATAATATTTTATATTAAAACATGAAAATACATACTCCCAATAATGTCTATGCATCACAGTAGTTCTTAAATTTCGATATTTAAATTCAATTAAATGCACAGTCAAATGTAAAATAGATATGATTTACCGTCCGCTTGTCCAGCAGGAGATGGGGGATGGTGTTGATGTTCCTGAGCAGGCAGGCTCGTTGGGGATGGTGTGCCACTGGGGGCAGGCAGCCGGGGACCATGGGAGGCACAAGAGGGGGCCAAGGGGGTTGAGGGACCGGCGATGGGAAGGCCGGAGCTGGTGGCTGGAGCAGCCCCGAGGGACATTCTGCGGCTGGGGCGGGAGCCGCCAGGCAGGGTAGAGGAAGTGGCTGCCGGGCTGGTGTCTTCGGCCCGTTGCTGCTCTCGGTGTCGTCTGGCCAGAGCTTGGGCCTCCTGCCTTGCAGCACGGTCCTCCGCCTCCTCGATGGCATCGGACATCTCCTGAGCCATTAGGATCCGGGCCTTGGTGGTGTTCCTCCTGACCTTGCCGGTGTTGCGGGCGAAGTTGATCTCGGCCAGGAGGTGGGCCAGGTCAGCTGTTATCTGGCCTGATGCTACCAGGGGATGGGTGAGGTAAGGATTGGTAGGTGGAGGGGGAGGTGGGTTCTGGGTATTGGGGACAGGGGGTGGGCTCAGGGGATGGGGGGCAGTGGTAAGGTGAGTCTGGGCCAGGGTTGCTGTGCCAGGTGGGATCGGGGTGGGGCAACTGGGGATAGGGGAGGTTGGATGGGGTGGGTAGCATCAGGCGTGGCCCATGAAGATGCCAGTGGGGTTGGCGGAGGTGGTGAGGAGGTCCCACGCCGCGGCCCGGACGGCATGACCCGAGACCAGTCAATGGCCGTTGGGTCCAGAGGGTAGAGGCCACACCTCCTGAACACAGGAGAATGACCCCCTCCCTCTGTGCCGCCCGGACCAGCTCTGGATCCAGGCGGGACTGGTGTCCGTCCATGATCAGCGCTCCTGGGCGGCGAACTTCAGGAAGTGCCCGACAAACCACTTCCTAAACAATTCACTGTCCATGTACCCTGCCGGCGACTTCCCATAGAGGGCATCAGGGACCCCTTCCTTGTTATAGGGGCCCCCTGGATATCCCCCCTTGTAGATGACAAAAGGGGGGACATCCTCCCCAGCCGCATTGAAGCAGGCCAGGACGGTGATGTGGTCCCTGGTTCCCTGGGCCTGCCTATATGCATGTTTGGTCCCTCGGGGCACGATGACCTTTCTTCTCATGGAGTCCATCTGAAACCCTGTCTCGTCGCAGTTGTAGATCTGACAGGGTTTCTCCCTCAACCCGTGCTCCTCCAGGGTGGCAGTGAGGAGCCTGAAATATTCATTTATGGGCCCCCTCTTGGCACAGGATGCCCTCCCACGGTCAATTATGTCTGTGGTCCGGGCAGTGAGGCGATGGTGGTGCCGTTCCCTGAAGTTAATCCACCACGTCTGGCCAAGTCTTCCGGGTGTTTGGGTGGCGGTAGTTGTAGATGGCCAGAGCGTGGGCCAGGATCTGAGGCTTCGTCAGTGGAAACCCATGACTGGCAGAATACAAACAGTACTCCACCAGAGAATGCTCATCTTCAGGGGCGAGAAGTGGCCATGGACACAGCCAGAGGCCACCCTTCCACTGACTCGGTCACTCAGGCTGGACTTCGGGACCCCAAACCGCTTGCCTGCCTGCAAGTGAGCCTGCCTGCTTCCACCTCCTGCATGGCCTGTTCCATGGCCTCCGGGGTCCACTTCCTCGTCTTCCTCTCCCTCTTTTTAATTTGCCGGATGTTTGGCATCTGTAAATTGATATACATTTTTTCAGTCAGAAATAAACTCAAAATTACGTCTACAGGCACATTTCATCCCTTGAATAAGGTTGACATTTTTTTTATAAATTGCCATATCACCATTCATAGCCATGTATATTTACCTTAAACCAAAGCAGCATTTACATTTCTATATCCACCTTTACTTTTAACATCTTGATGTTCCTGTAAAAAGGAAAAAAAAACTCACACTCACACACACACACACCCACACAGACACACACTCCATGTATTCATATGAAATTTGACATATAGATCCTTAGATATGTATAAATTAATTCCACTTACACTAGGTGGCGATCAGTGAATTCAAATCCCCACGAAAAGACCGGAAAGTGCGTCAGAGTGCGTCAATCCGGATGCGTCCGACTTAGGACAATAGCAGCAACATGTTTATCGAATCTTTGACTTCAGGTAGGCTAGGTTTCCAAACCAAAATGTGTTCTGTTCTGTCAGAAATGTGTTCTCATTTCTGTTACAGGATTACTCCTGTAACAGAAATAGATTCAAGGATTTCAGCCAGTTTATCAGATTGGTAAATTTCGGTCTGGAAACCTTGCCTACATGAAGTCAAAATGCAAAGATTAAATAAACATGTTTTTTAATGGAATGCAAACGAGGCTAGCTAATTAGATAATGCTGAAGAAATATGGGCTCAATAAAGGGTCAAAACAATTTTGAGCTTGTAAAAAAGATTCTGAGCTTGTGAAATGATTTTTGCAAATAATTTTAGACTTGCAGTTGTATATCACCATTTGTGAACGTGGGGAAAAAAATTGCATGAATGTATTAGATTTAAGCAAACAAAAATAATTTGTAACTGTAGAAAAGATTTCTAGTTGTAAACATTTTGATGTAGATTTTGATGAGATGTAGCCCGATTCATTAGTGGAAGATTTCAGTGCATGATTTAAGTTGCATTTTATGTTGATGCCCCGGAGTAAAACACTGAAGGTTTTATTTTATGTTGCACTGTTGATGTTGGCCTACTTAACCTACAGTGCAGGGATATTTTATGTTATAATAACATAATACTTTTGAAAGAAAGTCTGCTGATTTTGTTATAATGGACTTAAATTTTCAGTGAAAAATTTGTCATTCAGGCAAACAAGATTTTTTAAATAAATACATTGTGTAAATTGGAATTTGCAATTGTATGTCCCCTCCCCAGTGAACCAGATATACAGTACTGTGCAAAAGTCTTAGGCATATGTCAGAGGAATCCATAAAGCGAAGATGCTTTCAAAACTAATGAAATGAAAAGTTTCTGAATATCAAAAGTTTACAATAAACAGCAGTCTACTGACAAACTAATGCAGAAAACAAATCTACGACTTCTACGAAATTTATATAAAAAATCTAGGGTGCCTAAGACTTTTGCACAGTACTGTGTGTGTATATATATATATACCGAACCAAAACCGTGAACCCAAAACCGTGATATGAACCGAACCGTGAGTTTTCTGAACTGTTACACCCCTAATTAATATGTCAACTGAGTAACTGCAGGCTGCACCGCACAGCTTATGTGTTACCAAATGTAACATGGGTCCCAGACGATGAATCGGCAGCGTTCATCATGACTAACTCCGACAGCGAGGGGAAGGCTGCGCTTGCATTTACAGGGTATCCACGAGTCATTAAAAAGTCTGAGGCTGGATTGATTCCCAGAGGTCTTTAATATTTTCTTTACCATTTTAGCTGT
This sequence comes from Centroberyx affinis, assembly GCF_046629955.1. Taxonomy (NCBI): domain Eukaryota; kingdom Metazoa; phylum Chordata; class Actinopteri; order Beryciformes; family Berycidae; genus Centroberyx; species Centroberyx affinis. The sequence goes on along the minus strand of NW_027281217.1, from coordinate 122,124 downwards.
AATCAGTAATATTTTACTTGCTTGTTAACACAAAATAAACATAATATATCAGCGGGGGTTTGCAAGTGTTGATCAACGCCGGTCACTCAGTCCGTATTCTCTGTTTTGCCATTCTTACGCCCCTCTTGAGTTCGGGAATTCTTTCAGTTTCATTTGTGCAACCACAGCAGAGCGAACTGCAACAAGCTTAAAAAGCCTGACAAACCCGCAATAACAAAGCTGCTCAAAAACTAGATTGAATATTGCTGCAGCATTTCAAAGCTGGAGGTAGCTTAAGACTCTGAAAACAAGAGCGATGCGGATTTTGCATGTATGGAGGGATTTCTGCATCAATAATGTAATAAAATGAATATAAATGGAAAAAGATAAATAAATAGTACAATCCACAAATTTGTATTAATATTGCTGAATGCAAAAAATAGAAACACAAATGTATCTCTCCATCCACCAATGGCCTAAATGATTTCTTACTTGTGTCATAGATGGACTGAAGGTTGGGATGGTCTGGTACAGTTGGGCTTCTGTGATCAACATGAGTCACATTTTAATAAGGTTACACAAGCTAAATGAGCAGATAAAATGATAATTGTCCTATTTATTATTCTCAATGTCAAGTAACTTTGAACTTAACTTTGTTGATGTGGATCTTGTACAGCTGTAGTGAGGCCAGACAGGTCTCTTTCAACCACAGCAGGACGGCTCTCATCACCTCCATCACCAGAAAGGTCCTGTTACAGAGACAGCTTTCTGACTTTAACTCTGATACAGACCTACTTGTAGACATAATCATGGCTACATTTTGACTATTTGCCATCTGAAGTTGTCATTAATCAGTCAGAGATTGATAATCAGACGATAATCACATTACATAAGAGATTTCCAGTTAGTTTATTTTGTTAATCTGCCATGAATATCACCAAAAGCCATGTAGGCTATTCACCATAGTGCTTACCACTGGTGTGATCGAATGTTAGCAAGAAGCCAAGTCAAATTTTATATTGCCGTCTTGTCCTTTCACAGCCACAGCAGACGATGAACATTAACAGAGTAGCTAGCTAGCCAGCTAACCTAAGCTAACATCATGCATCTAGCTACTTATGTCGTTAATATTAGTGGTAGGAACTGCCGCTGTGGCTGTGGCTCAGGAGGTAGAGCAGGTCATCCACTAATCAGAAGGTCGGTGGTTCGATCCCCAGCTCCTCCAGTCCGCATGTCGAAGTGTCCTTGGGCAAAATACTGAACCCCAAATTGCTCCCGATGGTTGCGCCAGCACCCTGCGTGGTAGCTTGCCACCATCGGTGTATGAATGGCTGAATGTAGGCATCTTGTAAAGTGCTTTGGATAAAAGCGCTATATAAATGCAGTCCATTTACCATTTACCAACTGTACTGACACTGATGGTATAAGTAGGCCTAACTGTGTAGCTAAATATCCGTAGGGCTGTCAAAATTTACACCAGGCACTTTGTTAAAAACATGGGGCTGTCTGGTCCATGTCGAGTCAATTCGGCTTCTACTAGATCTCTTTCTTCTATGGTAGCAACAATCTCTTCCTAAGATCTTCTGCCTGAGTGGTTGTCAACACTAGGAAGGCTTAGGCTCTGGCCTTTTTCAACTGGTGGAGTCACGTGAAGTTCAATTAACAAATGCAAATTCAACAATTTAAATGTCTCTTTAGGCTCTGAAAATATATTGGAAAATATATTTGTAAGTATGTTTGTAAGTGTTGTCACTTCTCTGAAAACCTCTTGAACTTATTTTATACAAACAAAACTTTTTTCACAAATGGTTTTCCAAACAAGTAAGAAATAATTTATTTATGGATGGGGGAATAGGCTACATTTGTGTTTGTTTTTTGCAATCAACAATATTTGTGGATTGTATTTCCTTGATTTATCTTTTTCCTTTTATATTTCTATTCATTTAACTACATATGTTTGTGATTATTGATGCCGTGGAAGAATTGTGTGTGTGTGTATATATACATATACAGTATATATATACAGTGTGTGTGTGTGTGTGTATATATATGTGTATATATATATATATATATATATATATACTAGAGCCCGACCGATACTGGATTTTTGGGGGCCGATACCGATATTAGGGAGTAAAAAATGTTCGATATCGATATATCAGCCGATATTCTTTATATACTGTATATATACAGAATATATACATAAACACACATTTTTTTTGCAATGATCCCTCAAATGTGGTTATCAAACACTTGTGACAAAGATATGTAATGGAGGCAGGATATTTTACAGTTTAACAATAAACTTTATTATCCAAAATGAGTCTGACATCAGTGCACTGAACAGTAAACTTCAGTTATAAATAAAAAAAACACAAATAGAACAAAAGATATATATATATATATATATAGCTTAAATTAAGAAAATAAACATAAAATGCTGCCTATATAACGTTAAAAAATCAAAAAAATAAAATCAAGGCAACTGTGTAGGACAAGCAAGCTACTGCCAATCCAACAGGGGCAGGTTTATGCAGAAAGCACAGCTTTTCCGCATTGTAAACATCTTAAAAAATACATAATAATAAAAATAAATAAATAAAAAATAAACTTTAACTGCAAAGAATGTGGTAATGTGTTGTGTGGAGCAAGCCTATATAAATGAATTGAATGAACATAATAACACACATTCTTTTTGACAAGCCCCCCTCAGTCCTACAGTCCTTAATATCTTCTTATCATCTTTAGCAATATTTCGCTGTTAATGTATAACGTTAATGGTCACAAACAGTAACTCATGGTTCGCTGCTGCCGAGTCAAGAGATGAACAGCGGCAGCGGTGTTATACCGTATCTGATATACACGTTCAGGGGAAACTTCCAACGGTGGAAAACCAGACTTGTTAACTTTTGTAAATGCAACGACTGGAATTGGGGGTTGGAAGATTTAGTGTGAACAATGGACAGATAAAGAAAGATACATTTCTAAAATAAATCCTTTGTCCTCAGATCATTATTATATGTAACAAGTTAACAAATTAGGTTAACTATAATTTAAACAAACATTCCAAATACTAATTATAATGAATCTACTCTGAGGCAAATTTATATTTCTTTATCTGTCCATTGTTCACACTAAATCTTCCATCATTTCTCAAACAAACAGAAGCACATGGTTAATTATTATGCAGAATGACGTCATCGGACCTTCCTGGGTGCAACGGAGGAAGCTGGCTGTTGGACCTCGCGGTCGGATATTTACTCTAACAATCCTTCTTCCCTGAATTGGAATTATGCCGCGTTCCATGCAGCAGTGATATTACAATGGTAGTGAGGGCTTAATCCCCGAAGAAGAACAAGTTTATGGCTCACCTGGCCGACCTGGGCTTTACAGTGAACAGAGAAAGAGTACATTGACTCCCAGGCAAAACATAGATAAGCTTGTCTGGCAATACGGGAGTCTCCATAGTGAGACATCGAAACAAATGCTATTAAAGTGAACTTTAGGTTACTTGTGTAACCCCGGTTCTCAGAGTAGACAGTGAGACATCTCACTCATACTACTCAGAGAACGGGGGTTACGCAAGTAAAATTTCTGACACAAATCATTCCCGTTTAAAATTAGGTAATGACTTGAACCTGAACAAACGGACTTTGAGTTTCAATGAGTGAGCACTGGATTTCACTGAGATTGTAAATACACCTGCACTCTTGATGGATATGGTTAGCCTGGTTCCAGACTCCTGAATCGCGTACCGCCCACTCTTCAGATTTTGTTGGCCGATTCAGAGAGTCTGTTGTTGCTCTAGTCAACAGGTTGTTGTAACTCAGAGAAACAATTGAGCCAATCAGTGCATTTGTGGGTGGGACTAAAGTATGAACCATTCTTGCAATGGTTTTTCATTGGTGTTTCGGCAGAGTAGTATTTGTTGAAGTGAGTCCCCCGTGTCCAGACTAATTGGGGAAAATCTGCTTTAAATTTTTCTGTGCCAGATACATGGAACACTCTGCAACATACCCTAAAGCTGAGATACCTTCATACCCATTGGTCAATTCCAATCCTTGATCACAAACCTCCCAACCTCTGTAATTGTTTCAAGTGATTGTCCTATTATTTTGCATTTAATTTTTTATTTATTTATCTATTTATCTACCTCTGTTGTAAATCGCTTTTACCTCGTATTTTTAAATTTTATGTACATTGCTTAATGGTTGCATAATGGTACAGATGAGCACAAAGTTACACCAAAATGTCAATACTTGCTCAAATTTATTAAGCTTGATTAAATCAAATTGATTAAACGGAACTCTTTGTTTTACAGGAAATCAGTTCAGAGAAGGACACCTCAAGGGAGGAGAAGCACCCTGATTTATTACCAGGTAAAAAGCTATGTCACACAAATCCGCTCTTTAATTTTCACAACAATTTTTTTTGATGCCATTACTATGGAAATAATTTATTTGTATGACTGGCTTACAAAAAACAAAAACAAACAAAGCCTGGACAATATGTGGGTATGATTTGGACCCTGTGTCCATTATGAATATAGAAGTTAAATATGTTGGCAAAATAAGGTCTTTATTATCTTTTGCTGATCTTGAGAAAATTATCCATGCTTTTACCATGACTTGTTTAGATAATGGCAGCTGTCCCTCTCCTTTCTTCAGCTAGATCATGGCTTTTAACTAAAACTAAGGATCATATTACTCTTTAGCATTTCCTGTTTTAGAGTTAAGATTCCACTGATTACTTTTAGGGCATATCTAGGCTTGGCCTCTGACTACATTTCAGCACCCAATTACATGCAATACTTTAGGTGTCAAGTTTTTCCCTTCAGGCAAATCATTCTCTGTGGCCAGGGCTTTCTTTAGGAGTGTTGCATAAAGCCCCTAAAACGATCTCCTCAGCTTAGGGCTCGTATTCAGTGTTTTACAGTAGTTTAAGCCTGAACACTGTAGTTGAGTGCCTTGTTATGTACAATGTCTGTATCACAATTTGTGTTTGTAACAGCAATTGCTAATCTATGCTGACAAAAATTATTTCTGCTGGCGAAAGTTTTAGTTAAAACTACATTGAGTTAGCAGAGGTGTGTTTTGTGTAAAATTTGTTAAATTGACAGGCATGCACCTGAGCCTCGTTTGGAGGGAGGGAGCAGAGAGAGAGGGAGTCGATTCTTTTTGTTTTTGCCATTTATTTTGTTTTTTCAATTTTTGGCATATTGACTTATATGTACTATAGTTTTATTGTTTATCAGGCACTTTGTCACACTGTTTTCACACCATGCTGCAGGCGAGGTGGTGTTCTGCAGTGCTGGTACAGTCCTAAAACTCACCCAGGACGAGGTGTCGCAGCGCGGCACGTTTGGGACTCTCCTCTGCACCAACTTCCGTGTATCTTTCGTCAGCGATGAGGAACCAGAGGAAGAGACGGTGAGACTTGACATTTTTCTATTGGTTACCTGATAGTCAAAGAATTGGCTTTAAGATTTTACTGATTTAATTTAGAATTATGGTATGTGTGAATTGTGTAAGTATGCAAACTGAGACGAAGCTGTCATTTTGTAAGGCAACATTAGCCCATATCAGAAGCCATTTGTGGAACTATGTATGTGACTGAGTCTAGAGTAGGATTTCACTTGAACACTGCTTGAATTTATGAATAATTGATTTAGTCAATTATCAAGTAAAATACCAAACATTTCTTGGTAACAGCTTCACAAATGCTAACATTAACTTGCTTTCTCTGTTTCATATTATAATATAAAAACTTTAGTTTTGGCTCCTGGTAAGATTAAGTAAGCAATTTTCAGACATCAGTTTGGGCTCTAATCATTTAATTTAAAAAATGTCAAAAATAATTACCAATCGATTAATCAAACAAATAACCAATAATGAAAATACTAGCTGCAGCCCTGACCATAACCACTGGTTCATTTCAATAGGATTAATTACTTGTCCTTACCTGCCGTGACAGCGTGTTGTAGGAAATCATAGCTCAAAGATTATAATATTTAATAAGGGAAATTGTAAGTGTTATTAGACATCCCAAATAGACAATTAATAGTCCAGCGAACCAATTTCTATAAAGGGACTGATAATAACACAAGGGAAAAGCCCTCTAGGTTGGCCAAACACAAGAGGTTAAGTTGCTATTATAGTCATACCATATTTTTATTTTATTATTAATACTACAGAATAATTATTTATAAAAGGGCAGCACAGATATTTTCCGGTTTAATATTGATATTGTGAGCAAACAAACACAGAGCAAGTTACTTTTAGTATCAAACACATTTATTTCTACCGTTATATCTACAACTACAACTAAACAGTACTACAGCAAACAACACAAAAGGGAAAAACACAACACAGTCTAGACAAGAGGGCAAGGGAAAATGTCAAGGCGCAGTATAACATTGGGAGAGTTACAGAATGAAAATCACATCATATTATTGACAGGCTGAAATAACCAGGCCTATAGATCGTTCCCTGAGAAACAGAAAGTTGAGTGTAATTAAAAAAAAACAGAGATTTGGAGGCTATGCCAATTGATAAACGGACCTCTAACAGTGCATCAGGAGGTTAGAGCAAAGTAGAATGGAGTGCTGTGATACTTGCTTGTGTCCTGGAGTCTGCTGTGGCTGGGTTGCTGGACTTGGATGGTGAGAGAGAGTCTTTGGAGCCAAGTTGGACGGACTGGACTGGGTGAGTGGAGAAACTCCTGATCAAGCGAACTTGAAACAAGCTAACTCACTGAGCTGTTCTCTGGGAACGATTTATAAGGTATATGGTGTCTCTACCTTTGGATGGCGTTCAGCCAATCAGATTCAGCAGTGGTGCCATGACCAATGCTGATTTGATCTGGGTGATAGCACCTTTTGAAATCTTATGATTTCTCTATTATTTTCACCAAAGTTGTACACTTGGTCATAGTACCTTTCTGGTGGCAGATTTGAAAAGTCAAGATCAAAACAAACAAGTTGATACCAAACTTGGGGCCTGTAGTGTCAAGATTGGTGAAGTAATAGTGTTTTGTTATTTAACTTAATACATTCTAACTTTATGAGCTTACAAATAGGACAAGATGTTGACTATCACATCCACAGAGTAAGACAAAATAAAATAATCATGTTCCTGTATAGAAAATAAGTTAAGAACATTAAATTTCATTTCATATAGTTGCAGTCCTTTGTTTCAATGATGGAATTCCTAAGGGTCGTGCGGTCACATGGAGTGCGCATGTCAAAGTGATGGTAAACTGTTTATTGCCAATGGTGAGTGTCTGGTGACCAGTTGTTAGTCATGCTGGGCTGGCTGATCGCCAGCCAACAGCGTTGTTGATTTTAGCAGACCTGGAAAGGGGAAATGGCTCTGGCCTTTTGGACTGGCTTGGGGTGAAAACCGGGTCAGCTGTTTTTTATGAGACCTTGCTCATTTGGCGTGACGTGAGGTTGTTGTAACCGGTGCCTTGCTCAGGTGCGGATGCGGTCTCTGTAGTGGGGGGTGGTGCGTGTTTGTCACAGCATGCGGCCTCTGTGCCACTTCAGGAATGCGGATATCTTCCTGCTCTGGAAACAGAGGGGCTTGTCTCCTACAACGTGCTCAGTGGAATCCAATGGTAAACAGGGGCAGTGTGGCAGTCTACACTGCACTCATGTTAACTCTGTGTGTTGAGCAGTTTTACACATCTCTGTTTACGTTTTACAAATCCCGTTAGTAACACATGGGAGTTAATAACACTTTTCTAGTTCTATGGTGCTCATGTTAACAAACCACCTGTCTATGTTGCTCTACCAATTAAACTGAAGTTAAACTAGAACTACTTTCAGTGTTTCCCCTACATTTTTATGTAGCAGTGGTTGGAGTCATTTGGGTTTTGGTCCCACATCTATCCTTACTTTGTCTCAGTTTTGGTTCAGTTCTTATTTGGAGACTTTATTATGACAAAAGGGAGGTCTGGGTTTCTTATAAAGGGTCCAGCTCCCGGACCTGGCAGCATGAACTGCAGCTGTGACATGTTGCTACTCTAACTTTGTTGGTTGGTGAAACCCAAACTGAGACCACCAGGGAAATGTCTTTTTTTTTTGTCTTAGGCCAACTTTGCCATTTTGTCACACAGAGAATAGAATGACAAGTGCATTTACATGCATATCAGTATTCATAAAGGGCGTTTCATTTACCATCTGTGGTTAATTTTAGGGGTTAAGGGAATGGAGCATAAATCAACACTGGAATGACTTCAGCCAAAGAATCAATACATTTGCCAAAATTAAAAGGAAAAATTAAAAGGGCTTGAAAACGTTTTGAAGGCACTGTAGATACTGCACAATTAAAAACAGATTTGATTGGTATAAAGTAGTTTTTATTTTGTGGTAGTAGTATACAGGTATAGGAGTGATGTAGATTGATGGTTGTAGAATGATGTAGTTTGATAGTGTACAGGTATAGAGGAATAATGCATTTTGACCCTGTACAGGTGTAGAGGAGTGATGTTGTTAGATTGTGTACAGGTACAGATAAGTGATATAGTTTGATAGTGTACAAGTAATTTTAAATTTAACAATTTTAGTAATTTTAGAATAATTATTTGTTGATTTTAACAGAGCCACTTTTTTTTAACCATATGCTTTATCGAGAACTGTAGACTTCACAGAGTAGTCAAATTGGGATTAAAGAGATTCCAGTTACAAACTATATCCCTCACCCTCTTAAAATGTATTAGGCCTAATTGCAAAACCCATCTAATTCAGCTCTATTCCTTTTAGGCCCTGCTTTTCAAAAATAAACTCTATGGGGAAAATGACATCCCTCTTTCGTGTGTGGATAACATCTATGGAGGTAAAGCTTAACAATAGCTGCTTCTTTTTGCTATTGACTAATGATTTTCAGAGATTTGTTCTTGGCATTGTTGAGTTGTTTGTGATCCTTTGTTTCAGGGTATGAGGACAAAAGGAAGTTGGTCACAGGAAGCCTTGTGAAGAATAAGTATCCCTCTAAAATCATCATTCACTGCAAAGATCTGCGTGTGTTTCAGTTCGCTCTGACCTTCTGTAAAGAGGAGGATGCAAAAAGGGTACAGAAAATATAAATATAATTCAAATATATGTGCACCTTTTATTTATAAAAACAACCCTATTATCCCTTATTCTTCTAACCAAAAGAATGGTATTAATGGTATTAATAGTATCAACAATAATGATAATGATAAAATAGCTAAACATCTAATGTTTTGTCATTTACTCGTCATACAATATGACTTGCATGCATATGATCTGTTCATTTGTTTGTTTCCCTTGTAGATCTTCCAAGGAATTGTCCACCACTGTTTAGAACCCAAGTCTCTGAAAAATATCTTTGCCTTTTCCTTTTGTGAAAACACTGCTTTTCCAGGTATGTGATGGAGTAAATATGCAAGTACGTACGTGGGTCTGGATAGTTTGAACATTTTCGATACCCATACCTTGAATTTAAAACAAACAAAACCATGTTTCATGATGACTGGACCATCTATCACAAAGTTATCACAATTTAGCTTACAGGCCACGCCTCCTTCACAACTTTAACAGTTAATATCTTCAAAATTACAGTAGATATCAACAATCTATAAACAAAATGTAAAGAGCTTGGTCGATAGATGCTGCTGACCAGCTTTGGTGGTAATTGGTCAAACGGTGTAGCAGGAGAGGAAAAAAAATGTGTTTTTCAAAACTTTCAAAATATCTCAAAAACTTTGTCTCTGTGATGTACCAGCTCACGGCAATTTGCGCCAATGCGGATGAACAATAATAATAACTAGAATGGAGCATTTTCTGGAGAAAATGCGTCTGATTGCTGCACAGCATGAAAAGGGAGTTAAACAAAACAAACGAGTCAAAAAGGTGGCAGTGGTAGTTGCAAGACTATAAGTGATAGTAACAGTAGAAGTAGTAGTAGCATTAGTATTTGTAGGAAGCTGCTGGTGTGTGGACTGTGGAAGCTGACAGATTGTGAATGGAGTAAGTAACAGGCCTAAGGCCAGAACAGTCACATTACTCAGCCCTAAAGTCACTGTTAGCTCCAAGTCTCACCACAAAGTGACAAAAGATGGAGTGGATGTAAAACATTAAGTTTTTTGTTTGCCTGAAAATAAATACAACTTTTACATGGTCAAATTTCATGCTCCCATTATTTTAATAAAAAAAAAAAAACAACAAAAAAAATTTGCTTATTATCTGAGAGGAAATGGACCTAGAAAGTAGCAGTGACAACATTGTTACCTTCATTCCTTTAGACAATAAAAAGAGGAGAAAGTGTTCCCATCCTATTTTGGAATGATGGCAGATGGAATACATAGTTTCATAGGCTCACCCAAGAGCATGCCTAGTTATCTTGAAATATTATATTATTGAAATATATAGGCTGTAACACAAAAGTCATTCAATACTTGATTTAACATTCTTGAGGATTCAGCAACAACAGTGCTCTCACAGACGCATAGCCTACTATTCATAAAAGTGATTATTTTACTTGAGGAATCACTATTTTATTTTTATAGCCTAGCAAGCTCTTGTAGCCTAAATAAAAGTGAAAATGGAAAAATATCATAGGGATTACGACTACACATCCGTCCATGATGAATATTTATAATTGAAACCAACAGGAATACAGAAAAGAAACAAAGTGACCATGAGAGATGGGATCATTGTCAGCTGTTGTCTGGACTACAGGCTTTTCTAGCCAAGCAAAGACACCAACCTCATCAGCAGTACAGCTGATGTCTGCATCCACAGCAAATCTAATAAACTAATGTAGCCTACATAGGAAAAAATTTCAAAACTTAATCTTTGGAATAAAAACAACACAACCAAAATACAACATTACAGGGGGGCAAGTCATTATATGAAATGTTACAGGCACAAGCCAAAAGCACTTTTTAAAACACATTTTATAAAACAATGTGATAACTGTAGTTACATAATTACTGCACATCTATTACAGTTAACAGACGCAAGCAAATACCCAACCGATAACATATTGACAAAAGACAGGGACTGCTTACAGTAACGTTAGTAATAGACCTACATTGGTACTTTTAACCTGCTAACCAAGCCATCACTAAACTTATGAAAACCAAGCTAAACATAAGTGTGTTAGCTAGATATGATAGACCTACTCCATGTTGGTGTCATTAAAAGCAGCATTGTTACATAACAGGATGATAATTTGACTAAGGAGAATAAAAGTGTGTTGGCCTTTTGATTATGTAACATTACCTAGATTTACTACTAAGGTTTTTTGTCCATATTATTGAGGGACAAGTTTTAATGGGGAGCATCCAAGTTTGGAGTTGGAAGCCCAAAGTTTTTCAATTCCAGTATCGGAACGTTGCAGAGCTAAAGTTAAGTAGCAATTGATCTTACTAACTGCAACTCAGTATAGGTACTTGCCCAGCATAATAATGGAGACACTCAATGTAGACCGCATCATAAATATATAGTCAATAGCGAAACCTACCAATCAAAAAGAAAGAAAAAGAGCGACAACTGCATCTCTCTTCAGTCCCATCTCATCTTTAAGTACTCTCCATCTTGGAAAGGCAATGCCGATGTTCACTATGGCACAGTCAGTAGTGTGAATGTTGCCAGTTCAGGGTAATGAGAAGTGAGGGCAACCCAGCACCAAGTGCCATCAGATATCCTTGAACGGGAAGGGGAGGTGGGACATAGGCCTGTATCTGGCTAGAACTTCCAGGTTCATGGTGAGCCTGTTACACTGCAAATTGAAGAAAAGCTCCTTTCTTTTGTTTGGTATTCTGTAATGTTTTTCAGGGATGCAGATGCAACAGAGGACCATGATGTGACTCAGCTGAGGACTGGACCCAGGAGCTGAAGAGAACCAAAGGGAGCTGCCGGTTGGTCACTGAGAATGCCAACTTTGAGCTCTCACCCGAGTGAGTATGTTTAAGCCCACCAATCTCAGTCAAAGATGAGCAGGAATGCAATGTAAAAGCCCCATCTTTGGTACATGATGAAAATGGCAAAACAAGGTATCTACCAATCGTTAATTGGGTGATGGCAAACATGGATTCCTTTCATGCTGTAAAAGTGTGATCCAGAGAGCTATAATCAAACATGCGCTCCAAGTTGGGAGTGCTCACATTGAATTTTCAGAAATGAGTATGCCATGGATTGGCATAAGTGGTTTGAATGATAAAACTTTTTTTTTTTCCCCTGACAGCTTGCCCCAGTTTTTCATTGTTCCAGCGAATGTTTCTGAAGCAGACATGACTCTCTTCCAGGGAAAGGGATTACCAGTAGGTGCCATTCAGTAAGGGCCCGATTCAGACCTTCAGTAAAGCGTCAGGCGGTGGTCCTTAATTCATTTTTTACATCCCGCTGATTCTAGTCCTGGAGTTAGGCCATGACTCACAAAGATTCACAGTCAACTACAGATTCCAAACACTTTCCAAAGGTCAAATATACACTTCACTTGTTATAAGTGATAGAGGTTACCCACTCTTGACTTGGATAATGAGGCATCGCTTCAGTTGTGTGCCCGGAAGCATGGGATAAGGCTACGCCTCACAAAATGTGGAATAGAATAAATCATTTCATATTTTGTAAAGTATATTTCATTGTTGCATGGCATGGCATTTAAAGCTGCACTAAGCGATTTTCCGACCACTAGAGGGTGACAGAAACAGCAACACATTTGTAAATAAAGCACAGCAAAACTACTGGACTACAGAGGCCCCTAAGGACAAACCGTGCATAAAGGCTAATAGCTAAGCTAAACGTACCTATGGTGATGTCCCACAATGACAAGGGAAGAGGTATGTCGCAAGTTTACTAGTTTAACAAGTTTACTCGCTCGCTTCGTGGATTCCACCATTCCGAGAATTTTTTTCAGGAACGGGAGGGGGTGAATCGTGATTTTAAACAGTGCGGAAGGAGACAAGCTAGTTTAAAGAAAAATGAAAAGCTAATGAATGGGCCGGGAAGAGGTTCGAGTTGGTCTGGATTTTGACAACAAGGTTTAGAAAAGTGGTGAAAACAGCAACACGGCTGTCCACGTGTGTGGACATTTGTTTATATCATTATGTCATTAGGGAATCTCCACATAGCACACGTTAGTTTCAGGATTGGTTATAGGGTCTGAAATCGCTTATTGCAGGTTTAAAGGCAGCAGCAAGACAAGAAAAAAACTCCTTAGCTCTTTCCACCGTACCATTGGGGAGGACAAAGAAGCCATGGTTTTGAATAAAGAATCAAAAAGAGTCTGCACACTGTTATCTGCTTCCAAGGTGTTTATTAACACCTATTGTGAGGACATACTATACAAAATATACACATGAATTAGACTGTACACATGAACATGACTGTACATCAGGTCTAGTATTGTTGGGTACTTTTAGTCACAGTGAAACCCCATTTTGAGCGCATCTTTCTTGTGATGCATTTTGTTGAAAGGATATTGGGGTGATATAACGCAGGGAGGGATCAGTCGAAAGTGTAAACCAATGGGATATCAGTTAGAGGGAGAGAAACTCCCTCAGCAATTGGGTGCTAGACTTCCTCTCAGGCAGACCACTGACAGTCAGGATTGGGAATCAAACCGCCAGCATGTGCTTTACTTCCTGTATACATATGACTGCAAGGCCAGACATGGCAACAACGTCATTGTCAAATTTGTGGACGAGAGCAGTTATTGGTCTGATTATCCTACTATAAAAAGAGGAAAACTCTGTCCTGTCTGTCTGCATCCATTTTGCTCCTCAATGGGTTGGCCAATCAATCTGAAACTGCACATGGGCATTGAGCATTGGCATAGGCAGGGACTGACGAAGCTGATTTTTCCATTTTCTCAAATTTACGCTGTTTATGCGCATTTTTGGCAAGTCTGCACGGAGTTGTGGCGCGCGCATCCCTGGGTATGGACTAGTGGATAATGATGAGTCAACATACAGAGAAGAAGACCAGGGTCCCATTTCACGTACGTGGCTTAAACAATCCAGGATAATTGGACGCGTGCCGTATCGAATTATCTTATCAATTGAGCTCAGGCTTAGTCCGTTTCACCGAACGTGGATTCGGATTTGATTAGTCAATCCTGCATTAAATTATCTTGGATAACTGCGCGCTCCCACTCTGCTACAAAGAGGAGATGAATCGCACACCAAAAAGAGGACCACACTCCTTATATGGAGGCGAGGCGAGGATACCTTTGCAGGATGACGTAACATATTGAAATTGACCAAAGCAACACCTTTTTTTTTAAATTCTCATAATGTAACCTAATGTAACCTTAAAAAAACTTGTATTCACTAAAGAGTGTGGCTAATTTAATTCTGGTCAATTTTAAAGTGGTTGTAAGCCCATAATATTTGGACTCTTGTGCTTTCTAATAATGTCACCAAATATTAAATGAAATTAAATATTAAATAGTAGGCTATATTATTTTTAATTACTTCCCTGGGATTCCCTGGCAGTGGACCTGACAACTAGTGAAAATCAAATATAAAATTATATTTTAAACAGGTAGCCTCTTTATTGTAATTCTACACTTTCAACCAGGAAATGTGCAAGTAAGTGGACATTATTCTTTGCATCAGAGTTGTTACTATTGCTCTCAATATTGTCTGAACATTATGAGACACTACATTTATGCTGTGGATATAAATTAATTAATTTATTAATTGCTATCTATTGCTATCAATTGCTGTAGGTAAATAATTCACTCACGACTAAATCATTAGCGTTCATAAAGATGATTATTTGCGTGCGCTAAAGGATCAATCTGTAAAAACACGTTTCCTTCTAAATGCTCCTTATAATGATTGCTCCTTCATCATTACATTATCCAGCTAACTTAAGCTTAAACCTGGGTTTTTGCAGGTTTGGGCTTAAGGCTCTATTGCCCTGGTAAAAAGTCTGGCTAAATTGTCTCGCTTCGTGAAACAGAAAATCCTGGGCTTATGCCAAATTGTCAACAAACTTATCCAGTTAACTGAGTTAGCCACGTACGTGAAACGGGGCCCTGGTAGTGTGGTGCACTGACAACAACCTGTCACTTAATGTGGACAAAACCAAGCGGGCCACCCACCCCAATTCACATCAATGGGGCGGAGGTAGAACAGCTTCAAGTTCCACAGAGTACACTTCACTGAGGACTTGTCATGGTCACATAACACCACCACCCTCCTCAGCAAAGCCCAAGAGACTATTTCCTCAGAAGACTCAGGAAATTTGGCATGCCACCCAGGAATTTTACAAACTTTTACAGGTGCACAGTAGAGAGCATCCTCTCAAACTGTCTCACGGTCTGGTACGGCAATTGGTCTGCTTCTGACTGCAAGTCCGTCCAGCGTGTAATGAAGGCAGCTCAACGCATCATCAGAGCGCCACTCCCATCCATAGGGGACATATACAACACGTTGTCAGAAGGGCCAACGATATTATCAAAGAACCAACCTACCCCAACTATGGATTAGTCCTGCCATCAGGGAAACGGATCTGCAATCCCGATTTCTCTGACTTGACCATGCGACATAGTAAGGTGTTCATGTGGCACTTCCTGGTCGGAAACTCGTTCAGACCGTAAATCCAACAACCACTTGAATGCAGGGATACTATTTATACTTGTACTTGTACCTGTACATATGACAAATAAAACTTGGACTTGAAAGGGAGTGTTTTTGATGGGAGGGGCGGGATTGTACAGTCAAAGTCACAAAAGATTTTCCATTTTCCAGGAAGTAAAAATGTGATTTTGATACAAATTTTGTCTTGTTTTTGTCATAAATTGTCAAATAGGTATATGAGGTGGTATGGTATGATAGTTGGAATGAGCTAAAAAGGTGAAACTCATTTCTCATTTCACAGTGTGAATTTAATGGTGTAGAAAACACTTGTCATTTGTGTAATGACAAGTCTAAATCCAATGAATAATATATAACGAAACGTTTAAACCCACCAATCTATTTGCCACAGTCAGAAGCTGCCGTCTGTTCCTCTGCAGGTATGCTCTACCTCCTGGAAGTCATAGCGCCCATTGTTTTAAACAAAAAAAAAAATACATAGAAAAAACATCACAGAGACATACTGCTGCCGTGACTGATGCACTCCATCATTTTAAACATATGTATTGTATTTTTTTCACACAGGTATTAACCATTAATAAATTTACACACCTTGGGAGCAGAACAGTATGCCGACTCCTACATTCTTGATGTTTAGGATTCTGTTTGGCACCTAGTGTTGGGATGGCCGTTTTTTGTCCTTTTCTGTGTATGATTTTTGATAAACCCACAAGCAAGCAAAGGCATGAATAGGAAAAGCTCAGACATGCAGATCTCAATCTGTGGAAGACCTATATAACTTTGCGCTGTCTGAATCGAGCCCTAAACCTCTAATTTCTAACATTGGGTATTAATAGAGTTACATGAATTCATGTTGATTCCTGTAGTTAGGTTTTTTTTTTTTCATTTGATATTACAATTTATTGGTATATAAAGGGACCTTGTCAAATATGGCATTCTTTCCTCAGACTTTTTGTTGATCTTTATGTTGACTTTTTGTGCTCTTACTGATATTGTAGAGTAGCTGATTAAAAAGGCAAAAAATATTTTTATGTCCTACCAGATTTGGTGTTGGTCCCATCACAGTGGATGTGCACTTTTCAAAACTGCATCTCTGCCGTTGCTACAGGAGGATAATGTCCCACATTCTTATGTGGAAAAGTAAGAATCACACAGATAATGCATTCTTTCTCTATTGATCCTGTACTGTAACATTTTGGATGTGTTCCTCTCTCATCTTGCCAATTGCCACACTAGAAGCTCTGCTATTCTCTTCTAGTCCTTATAATCTCTACAGTGAACAGTGATTCATATGTTTTAGGCAAATCGGATAATTAGCAGCAGAGTTCTTCAAAGGCAGCCATTTGCCATGGCACTTCAATGTAATAGTCTTAAGGGAAAATTATACTTCTGCGTCAAATTGCCGCCGTAGCAATGGCGTGGGTGCCTGCGTGCAAGTATTTATGGTTCTCCATCGGTGATTGTGCGTGTAGACCACTGAAACACTAGACGGCAGTGGCATGCTATGTTATCATGGAAGTAGTTTACATTCTCTGAAGCTCATGTTCTAGATATTTCTCACCATGAATTAAGTGACATCTGGTAGTCTTTATAATTTGGAGACGAGGTGTCCTACAAATCAATATATTTGCGATTTCGATCCGCTCCATTGTCTTCACTATCGACACTATCCATACAGGTGTGAGGGAGTATGAAGCAGACCAATCACAGTTCTTGCGGTCTTGCGTCACCCTATTTGTAGTTATATTTTTGGAGAGGTGCACGTAAGCTATCTGTGGGCTCCGCAGTAGCCTAGGCCCACCTATGCTGTTGGTACCTATATCGTCGGTTCGACACAGAAGCATAATTTACCCTTTAGATGGCATTGTGGCTCTTCATGCTGGGTGTATTGCTTGACAATGTTGATTTTGTCATATGACACGGGAAAGTAAGAACAATGCTCAGAAGGATTGGTGCAGTTTTATTTCTTCTGCTCTAGAAAATAGGTCTTTTGAAATGAGGTTGAACCAACTTTCCATTGTCTCACAATGTGTTTTTGTTGTCTTGCAGAATGTTGACAGCTGTGGCTCATAACTACCTTTTCTCAGTGAAGACAGAGGACCTTTCTGACACTCTGCCTACCGTCCAGGATGTACAGCTGTCTTACAACAAATTTAAACAGTTCTTCTTCATTGGTCAGTTGACTTTCAGACTGTCTCACTTAAGGCCTCACATGTGAGGCCCTATTCTCACTAGAGACAGGGATGGTATCTGGACAATGCAAGAAGCAGGAAATACTGGGGTAAAAGTAGGAAAAGAGGAATCACTATTAGAAATGAATGAGAGTAGCAGCTTAGTGGGGCACACGCACTCTTGTCTTTGATAAAATAAGGAAGCTGAATGTGATGCCACTGACATACAAACGTTTACCTTACAGGTTGCATGGTTTGTTTATACATTTCTGTTTTCTCATAGACAGCACAACAGACTTTTGGGTATCGGATATGAAATGGTTCTCCTCACTTGACAACTGTGGATGGTTGGACATCATCAGGTCAGCTCAAAGAAAAAGTCCTCAAATTTAGTATTTTACCCAGGCAGGCATACATGTATCAGCCTTTTTCTATAGCATACATGTGTTAACACTTGCACTGATGTACTTCAGGCAGTGCCTTCACAAAGCAATGGAGGTAGTGGAGTGCCTTGAAAAGGAAAACACCAATGTTCTAATAATGGGTAGGTAATTTAACATTTAATCTCACTGTCATTGCGGGGATGTTTAAGTACAACTATAAACATATGAAAACATATTCATATGAAGGAACTACCACTTACCTGTGATATTACCCATTTATATGTGAAATTCACATAACAATTACGCGTCAGGTGCTTCCGGGTACTTTTTGATCACAAACTTGAAACCAGCAGAAGTCTGGCAAATTTTTGGGGATTCTTTTGGGTTACGTCAGTAAAGTCAGAACAGGCAAAAAACAGAGGACTGGGTGACAAAATTAAACCGAGAGGAGGACCCAGAGCAGTAAAGTGCTGCTGCTGGCCTGATAAATTTGCTGAAGAGGCTGATTCATGGAATTAGAAAGAATTGTAGCTATCAAATCATCTGCTCTAGCCATTCTATCAGTGTTCACTTAAACCTGCAAGAAGCAATTTCCAACCCTATAACCAATCCTGAAACTAACGTGTGCTATGTGGAGAATTTCTTGAGACATAATGATATAAACTAATGTCCACACACATGGACCAGCTGTGTTGCTGTTTTCACCTCTTTTCTAAAACTTGTCAAAATCCAGACTGACTCGAAGCCCATCCAGTAGCTTTTCATTTTTTTAAAACTAGCTTGTCTCCTTCCTCGCTGTTTAAAAGCACCGCTCACCCCCTCCCATTCCTGAAAAAAATTCTCCTAATGCCGGAATCGATGAAGTGAGCAAACTTTTAAATTAGTAAACTTGCTACCTACCGCTTCACTTGTCATTGTGGGACATGTAACCTTCAGCGGGAGAAAAATCGAACAAAGTGAGACTAGTAACCAGCAACACATCTCCGTAGGTACGTTTAGCTTTTAGCCTTTATGCACGGTTTGTCCTTAGGGGCTTCCGTAGTTCAAGAGTATTGCTGTGCTTTATTTACAAATGTGTTGCGGTTTCTGTCACCCTCTAGTGGTCGGAAATAGCTTGGTGCAGCTTTAACAAGCCATATAGAACCTTTTTGTGCCATCTTAGTGAAGTTAGCGAAAGTTAGCTATGACTCACGTTAGCTGCTATGTTAACTGAATGCCACTTAACCTAATTTATATAGCTGACTAAACTTGTTAATATTTAAGATTAAGTGCCATTCAGCTTGCTAAGTAAACACCAATAGAGTGACTAAAACAGAAATGGAAACTCAGAAGTGCCTGATGTGTAGCTGTTTGCATGAATTTCACATATTTCAATAGTGTAATTCCTCACTGAGTCTAATTTTGTCTACTTAAGACAGCAATGACAACTAGCTGAGGGTGATGATATCTGTCTGTTCCAGAGGAGGGCGGCTCAGACCTTTGCTGTGTCATCTCCAGTCTGGCCCAGCTGATGCTGGATTCCTTCTACAGGACTCTGCCAGGCTTCCAGAGCCTGGTCCAGAAGGAATGGGTGGCAGGTGGCCACAGCTTCTTGGACCGCTGCAATCAGCTGCACCTCAAGGACAAAGAGGTAAGAAATTTAAAAAGATGTGGGGGCCTTTCTTTGCCTATGCAGAGAAAATTACCTTCCCAGTTATCCCCGGATAAGATCCCATTTTATCTTATTTACTTATTATTTTTATTTATTTATCCTTATTCTGGCCTGATGATGTTATAGTGTTTACCGTGTTTGTGTTGTGTTTTCCTTTATTTGCTGTGTATTGTATGTTGTTGTTTTTTTGTTTTTTTTATTGTACTACTATGTCACTGTCACTTACAAGCACTTTAAATTATTGTCAATTTGTGTTTAAAAACCAATAAACAAAGTTCATAAAAAAAAAAAAAAAGGACAAAGAGGTAGGCTCTCTGTCGTAAGATCACTTTGCCAATAATTAAATCTAGAAATCAAAGTTACTTGATTTTCTGCCTTTTTCACTCATAGGAATCTGGGAGCCCTTTATGAAAGAAAAAAAAATATTATATCTCAATTATTGCCCAAGGACTTTTGCCTTTTTTTCCTTTTATTCAAAAATAACTTAGTAGACAATAATACAACAAAAAAACAAAACAAAAAAAATGTTCTCAGGTTAATAAATGGTTAATAAATGATTAACCATAACCACCGCAATGTACAGTAAGGTAACAACCAAAAATCCCAGTAGCAGTATTGCAGCAACACCAGGCTCTACATAATTCAGAAAGGGTCCCCGTATTTTAAAGAAAGCATCCATTTTAGTATGCAAAATACATGTATATTATCAGCTTTATTACATTTAGTTTTATTACTTTATTGGCTGTTATTACAAGATTGGAATATTCAGCAAAATAATCAAGACTTTACAAGATAATTTTAGCCATAATCATTTAGCCCTACCAATACTAATAAATTATATCTTTATGGCACTGACCATCTGTGTAATCCTGCTTCTTGAAAAACCTGACTGATTTGATTGTAACTGCACCCTTCCACCTAGAATGCTTCTCCAGTGTTCCTGCTTTTCCTTGAGTGTGTATGGCAGCTCCTCCAGCAGTATGGACCGGCATTCCAGTTCTCAGAGACGTACCTGACTGTTCTGTCCGACAGCATTCATGTCCCAGTCTTCAGCACCTTCCTCTTCAACTCCCACTACCACAGGGCCAGCCTCCTCAGGGTGAGAACCTTCACATTCATACACACAGGGCTGGATGTCAAAAAAGTGATACTTATCAGTACTGTACAGTTTTTCTGTATCAGAATCAATTTTAAGGCCTCCAAAGGAATTGAAACTTATTGAATAGCATTACTTGTGTAGTTTTGCAATAGGATCAAGTTTTCTAGTAGTTCATTGGAGAATTCAAATAAGCATATTATAAGTTGTACTGCTTTGCATAATACAATGTTATTGCATTCAACAAAGAAAGGTAACGAAAAAAGTATTGTTTTAAAATGTAAATATGAAACTATTGAATTGCAAGTATTGGAAACAGTAGGCTATCAGTTAGTCCCTCCAATTTGGAAAAAAATTCCAAATTCTGTGGTAATTCTACAGCTAGAAATCATTATTCTGCGATATTCTGCAGACATTAGGAAAAACAGCTAAAAATGATCAATTATTCTGAAAAATATATATTTATTCATCAATCCAGTTAAAAGGGATCTGTAATATATTCATAGAATAAACATGCTCCTTCTAAACTCCTACTGTACATGTATTAAACTGGAACTCTTGAAAAATAAGAGGGTTGAACCTCCACATGTGTAAACATAAACAAGATGGAATGAAAAAATGAACCACTGTAAAATAAATATATGGGAGCAGTGGCAGCAATGTGCAGCATTCTCTTTCTTAAATATTAAAGGCTCTACTTCACTCCAGCAGCTGCTAAAACGTTTATGGGATGTGCATATGGTCATCTTCTCTTCATCATGATAAACTGAATCAAACCAGATGGAAACTGCTGTTTGCGGTGCCGTGTGCTTTTATGAATTGCTTTCACAATATGTAAATGATCAAAAGGGGTGGAAGTAGGGGGAGAACAGTAACACAAATAACGTCCTGGTATTTCACGTTTATGAATGAGAAAACACCATGACGGTATCTGCCCCTAACGTCACGCTAAACTTGCCGGTAAGTTTTATGAATGAGCCCCATAATGTAACGTTATGCAAATGAGGTGATGACTGCCAAGAGATGACAGCTGACGAGGAGAAACTGAAACTAAAACTCACCTTCATAATCGAAGAGGGAACTTGTTGCCTTTTCTCTAGTTTAGATCCAGGAGTCAATAGAAACGTTCTTTGTACTTCACCAATGTTAATTTTGGGCAGGTTGTGGCGCGATTTAGTAAAGGCCAGAGCTGGCAACAGCAAGTTGTAATGCACCTGTTTCTCAATTCGGAAGCTGTTGCATGACAATATGAAAAGGGCCTATACCCTAGTGATATCTAGTGGTAATTTTGAAAAATTCATGTTTTCGAGAGTGAATGCTGCTTTTTTCGCGGATGAACACATATTCCGCGGGTGGACCTATTTTCCATGGTAAATTCCACAATCGCGGAATCCTGGAGTGTCTAATCAGTATTGAAAATTATCCCATCATAGCCAGCCCTGCATACACACTATGTTCAATATTACAGAAGCTTCAGATGAAAATGATACATGGGTCTCCCTGGTAGGATGTGCATATACTGCTATTTATGGGGCTCCAACTGTTACCTTGTAAATGTCGTTCACAAAATTGATTTCATGGCACAAAATGCATTTTTATAAAATGCATTTTCGTAACATGAAATCCAAAAAGACAAAATATAGAAACAACACTTAATTCTGTGGACAAAAGTGAAAACGCTGTTTTCGTTTTGTGGATGAATAAGCTCATATTTACATTAAATTATTTATTTATGTAAATTTATTAATTTGTATTCTTTGCCTCATTCATTACCAAAGTATATTTTGTGGTATGAAATATATTTTGTGACACACAGCAAGCATTTTGTGGACAAAAATGCATTCCGTGGATGAAATAAAGGTAACACTTGGGGAGATGTGTGCAGTGAAGCTAGGTAGTTGGCTGTGTAAAACTCTCACTCCTTTAAGCATTTAAAGTGTTTTTTTCAATAAAAAATACACTACAACGTACTTAAAATACGATTAAAAGCTTTGAAATACTTTGTAAGTATAAAAAATAAAATAAATATACAAATGTCATAACAAAGTGTAAATGTAACGTTAGTTAATGTAGGAATATATATTCTTGTGTCCGACGCATTGTCAGACACTTAGCTGAGGAGATCATTTTAGGGGCTGCATTACCATGACCATGTAAAATCATTATTTAAACTGATTTACATTTCCATCATTATTGGATCTCAGTTCTGTGAGTGCAGTAGTACTCAGGAGAGAGATCCAGTCTTGCTCTGAGAAGACTACAATATGCACTTTGGTATTATATTTATTACTATTTGTAATAATATTTTTGTTTTAGACTATTATTTATTTCTTCTGCACTGACTGAAGAAAGTACATTAACCCTTCACAACATTATTATAACATTATCAGTTTATTTTTCAATTGAGCATTGGTCCTGTAATAAAAATGTTTATTTATGTTATTTTAAGTCATGCTTTCATAAACATATTTAAGGTCTGTTTATTAATTTGGTAAAAATGCATCACCGGAAAAATTTATCTTGCCATCGCAAACCAGCCAGCTACTTTTCCCATCTGGCTGGCTACTCAAAAATTTGGGGAACCCCCTGTATGTGTGAGATGAGATTTGTAATAAATTATACTTGTTTTATGATGAATTGCCCCTTTAAGATTTGGTGTCAATCACATGTATCTTTTGCTGCATTCTCCAATCTAGAATTTTTTTTAGCTCAGACAGCAACTTTCTACATAACTAAGGAAATCTTGTAGTGTTTACTAAGCCTAACTCATACTCCGTTCTCTTGTGTTGGCAGGCTGAGTCACCACACTCACAAAGAGGCCCATTGAACTGCCCCACTGTGTGGGACTGGTCAGTACAGTTTGACTGCAAGGCCCAGGATCTCTTTGTTAACCCTCTGTATGCCGAGAAGCCCAAACTGGACAAGTCTGTGAGGAAGTCACACCGGCCTAAGGTTAAAAAAAAAAAAAAAAGCCTAGAGCTTTTTCCTGTTCAATGAAGCCAAGTCTGTGATGCTAATGTAATTACTGTAAAAAGAATAGTACTCTTAAAAGAATAGTTCACCCAAAAAATTTTTTGAGTATGCTGCATGAGCTCTTTGGAGTACTTTTACGGTCATGAACTCTAAAGAACCAGCTCCCGTTCAATTCAGTTGTTTTGGAGAAGGCTGACATGGAGCTGCGTTATCTAACTCATTGTGTTATGTGGACATAAAAACTTCACTAATGGTGAGTAAATAATGACAACATTTTAATTTTTGGATGAACTATTCCTTTAAAGGGAAGATTGAGGACTTTTAGAAGCCAGTCTTATTTATATCTAATCATGCCTCCCCTTAAGACATAGAAAAGTACGCCATTTTGTTTTTGAGAAACTGGTAGCAGCCTCATTTGACGTGCTATCAGTGCTCATGCTAGTCAATGAGGATTTCTTTCCAAATGACACGCAAGCCGTTCTATTTCCCCACTAATAATGTTAATGAGAAATAGAAGTGTTTTAATGCCATTTTAATGTCTTTGGAAATGACAAGCATTTCTAACAAATGCAAACAAGAGCCAAAAGTTTTCATAAAAACAAAAACACCATCTGGCAAACTTTTTGATAGTGCTAAGTGGAGGCTTGATAATTGATAATGAATAAGATACACAAAATACTGAATCGTGCCTTTGATAGTTTCCATTGCCAAAACATAACATCACTTAAGCTTTATTAAAATGATATTCAGTAAAATTTGAAACACATATTTCACTTCTAGCACCAGAGGCAGCTGTCCTTGCCCAGTTCAGCCTTCAAGACCCCTCCAAAGAAAGGTTTCTTTAAGGATGAGGCAGATAGCTTGAAGAAGATGCTGCGGGTCAAACGCATTAGCCGCTGGATGCTTTCCCCAGACTCTCCGCAACCCTCCTCCAACACCAGAGAGTTCTATGAAACCTGGCAGCGCAAACCCTTGGACTACCATGGCCTGCTGCTGCCTTGCCTGGATGGCCCTGCAGTCCGGGTCTGGATGCAGAGGTACCTCCGCTGGATCCAGGAGGTGCAGATCTTTGGCGGCGGCCTGGTTACCGTCCTCAGCAAAGTGTCTGACCTGCTGGATGAAGTTCAGGAGCTGCAGAGGCAACTTGACCATCATGGCTGCAGCTTAGCCTCCTATCGCCAAAGAACCAGGGCCAAAACAGCCACAGCTGAGACTGGTAGTAGATCATCTGTGCGCCTCTCATCATCGTTTCCTTTCACCACGTTGAGAAATAATTGGTCCTTTAAGCCAGCTATCCCCACTGGCCTTCTTCAGAGCCTAATGAATTCAGGGAACTTAGCAGACAAGGAGGATGATAATGACCCAGAATCTATGGTCTGACAGTAGCATACACCACCAGTAGAACAATTGGATAGTTTTGAAGATCTCAATAGTAATGCTGGTTCTAAATTTCCCCTTGAGGTGGTCAAAGGTTAAGAATAATCAATCAAGATGCAACCTTAAAGTATATGTTTGGCAATTTTGGACCTATTACACAGGATAATTTGTCTATTTCAAGCCTGTAATACTTTTTTTCCATGGAGATATTTGCACATCCAACTATCTCCGATGCAGGTGCGTTGGAAAGCATCACTTCAGTCTTGAGAAAAGAAGATCCCGCACACTGCTCTTGCTCAGCATCACAATTTATTGATCATACTAACGTTTCGGTCCCTCTGGACCTTCGTCAAGAGTATTAAAAATAAAAAAATAAAAAATAAATACTCTTGACGAAGGTCCAGAGGGACCGAAACGTTAGTATGATCAATAAATTGTGATGCTGAGCAAGAGCAGTGTGCGGGATCTTCTTTTCTCAAGCCTGTAATACTGTAATACATTATTGGCTCCTGAGTCAGCTGTTGGTTGAAATGGTGAGCTCCCGGTGCTAGCCTTTTGCTGACAATAAGCAGTCTAAACAGGGTGTCAAAATATCTCCAAAAAAGCCATTTGTAGGCTTCTTTAAGAGTAAACAGGAAAGGAAAAATAAATTTAAATTAGCAAATCCACCAATCAGGAAATCACAGAACTATTTTTCTCAGACTGCTGTGAGGTGAAAGTGCGCTACTGGTGGTGTGATCTAGTTTTGCAGACGGTCAGGTCAGATTGTAAATAATTGCACATGGAGCCGGTTAGAGTTTGGTAGAAGATTATTTATTATAGCTTTCCGGGCTATGAAAATAAAGATGTCGGTGAGTTGCCATATCGTTTTCACGGACTGGCTTTTATTATTGTTGTTTTGACATACCCATTTTGGACTGCTTGTTAGCAGCAAGAGGCTAGCAACAGGAGCTTGCTGTTTCAACCAACAGATGACTCTGTAGCCAATACTGTCTGCGGGTCCATGTATTATGTAAGAGACAAATTATACATAGGTCCAAAATCAGCAAACTTATCCTTTAAACTAAAGAACAATGGCCAACTTGATACCAGTGGTGCACTGGTGAAACCTGAGCTTGGAACATTTTCAAAGAATAATGCTATACAAGGAATTAACTGTGATGAATGCTTTACCATACTGATGCGAGTACTATCCAAAGAGGGTGGTATATTGTTGAATGTACAGCTTTGAGACATGACTATTGAGTAAACATTTAATGTCTTCATCAAGTTGGCATTAGAGGTTGCAGGGTGGTGAACACTTCCCTAAAGTCTGTATAGAGTATAGATAGATAGATAGATGAGGTTTCTTGAAATGGGTAGATGTACCAGAGGTTGCTTACTTGGAAAGAAGCCATGTCCCCTATAAGGCTGCGTTCACACATAGCATTTTTTTGTGTGGAGAAAGCGCTGCCTGGAGCGCTTTTTGTGAGGAGAAATAAAAAGCAGATCATGATAACGTCACCTGACGTTAGCTGAGCAGCTGCTAGCTCAGTAACCAGGTGGTTAGCTCTATCAGAAAATACAGTGCTGTGGAACAAGCAAAGGCTTACCAGATATTTCCAGATATTTCCAATACATGTCCAGCATAATCCATACTGCCTGCTGCGGTAACGGAAATTCACTGATTACAACAACCTATTTCTCCACCGGCACTTTCACTTTCTCCATATTTGTTGTTGCTATGGGAAACGGCCAGTGTCTCCGTCATCGCGATTGGTTGGCTGAGAAAAAGCGGTTCACTTCACCTGCCGCTTTTCTGAAAAGTTTAACATTTCTCAACTTTTGCCAGCGCTCCGCTCTGACGGAAAAAAATGCTGGCTGCAGCGCTTTTCAGGAGCAGCTGCCTTTTTGTGCACCTTGCGGCCGCTTCCCATTACTTTTAGTGAGAAAAGGGCGCTGGCAGTTGGGGAAAAAACGCTATGTGTGAATGGGGCCTAATGCTGCTTTTTGTAATGTAGTGGTTGGTGGACCAAATGCAACGAAGCCAAAAATATGCACACCAGAGCCATTAGAGCAACGTCTAGCCAATTTTGTACATAAAATGGAGCTGTAATAAAACAGGTGAGATTAGGCAGATTTTGAGAGAGTTGGTTTGCTTTTGTCCTCCGTTTTGTACCCCCCCAACCCCCCACATGGTAACTATTTCACTATTGACTATTTTAGAATGAAATGCATACATTTTTATAGTTTATTCACAGTTGTTAAGTATGTGGTAAATAACTAATAGCAACTAGCCTATGGAAGTGATGTTATAGGTTAATTTGTAAATCTTTGATGGAAGCTATTTCTAATTAGGATTCACTATTTAGAAGTTGTAAGTATTAAACATGACTGCTATCATAAATAATCTGAATCCAACATTAGTGATAACACAATGTCTCAAGTGATTTGAGTTTACTTATGATCTGTCTTGGATATCCATTGTATGTCAAATGCATATCTCTAAAGACATATTTGATATGTTGAATTGGTATTTGATCGACTTTCTCATAAGCCTAACTTTAGTGTGCAGTATACTCACACTGTGGCTATATAAATGGGATATTAAAATCTCAAACCAATTTCCTTTACTTCTGATAACATTGATTAGGGCTTTTCACACAGAGCTAGTGGTCCCTGCTCTGGAAAAGGGTTAAGGGCAAGTTATACTTCTGCATCGAAGCTATGCCGGTGGTGCAAGCATATATGGTTCTGTGTTGGTGATTCTGCACCCAGACCACCAAACAGCTAGACGGCAGTGGAGTGCTTTGTTAACACGGAAGTAATAACAGAATAACAGTGTGTTGACATTCTCAGAAACTCATGTCCTGGGATATTTCTCACCAACAATTCATGACATCTGGTACTCTATAATTCAGAGATAAGGTGTACTACAAATGAATATAGTCTCTCTTCAATCTGCTCCATTGTCTTTGCTATCGGCAGACATCAACCAGATACAGGTAGGAGCAAATATCAAGCTGTCCAATCACAGTTCTTGTGCAGTTACATTTTTGGAGAGGTGCACAGACCAGGCAGCAGCCTCTGCGGGCTATGCCGGCACCGCAAATAATTTATCTTGTGCATGAAATGTGCTATAGAAATAAAGTTTGCCTTGCTTTGCCTTATGGTGTAGCTACGGCGTAGCTTAGATGCAGAAATATGAATTACCCTTTAATTTTAAGGGTTATTCTCAGAAAATTGTTTTAAAACAATCTGTTGGGTTGTGTGAAAAGGGTTGGAAGACTGAGAACACTGTGTGAATCATTAGCCCTGGGCTAAGAGTTAGCCGTGGGTTAAATGTGAAAGGGGTTAAGCTAACCTTTGGCCAACTGTTAGCCCAGGGTTAAGACAAATCAAGGCTAAGAATGTGCTGTGTGAAAAGCCCTATTGTGGGTGCATGAAATTCATGTTTAGAATGTCTCTCTCACTCATTAAAACCAACATGTTTTGTGCTCACAGAAAATGTGGGTACAGTTACTGTAAGCTATTAAAGTTAGATGAAGTTCGAAAGGTAGAAATACAAGGACTTTTCTTGTGGGCCAACTGTACTGCTGTCTATCTAATACTATGTATATACCTTAAAGGATAATACCGGTGTTTTTTAAATTTTGTGCCAATGGTCTAGGTTGCCCGTCTCCTTTCCATTATTCCTTGTGATCTCTGCTCACAGTCACCATAGTTGGAGGTATCATGGCTTGTTTTCCTGCCTTCAGAACAAGCCATTTGCTGCCAATCATTCTTGTACAGTATGAAAAACGACTTCCACAGACTTTAAAATTGCCCGAACTAAATAATCCATCATAGTAAACATGAAGACTTAATTTGGTTTTGTTAGTATGTGCATTACATTATACTCTGATTACTGTCAATCACCTGAAATAGAAGTCTCCACCAGGAAATAATGCCTCAAAACATGTCGCCTTACAAACTTTATTGTGACATCCATGTCTTTTTATTCAGGGGGTCTTTGTAAGCCGGCACAGCAGTTAAATTCAAGCTAGGTTTGACACTGTAAAGTTAGGATTTTAAGAACAAGAAGAAACAAGTAAATGTTAAAAAAATCTAATTACACATGGTATGTATTGCATACCATTGATAAGGTGAAATCAGACATAAGTAAAGAAGTAAATGGACTATAACTATAAATTATACCGGTATTCTCCAATAAGCTTCGGGGAACACTGAAAATAGGGAGGAAAAGGTGTACTATTATTTTCTACTGTATGAAAGATAAAATCGTCATTTTGTATTTTTATAAACCTTTATATTTTCTCTGCACTACTGAGAGAGAATGGTGAAACTGTAATACACTTGTATGTTACACCACTGGTGCAAGCATCTAAATGTTCAGACGGTGTCACACTGTTGAATCTAATCATAGCTTTGTAAATTTCTGATTTCTAATAAAAGATCACACTATGTTTATTCCAGTACTTGTTTAACCTGTTATTTCTAAGTGTAACAGCTCATCGACTCAAATTTTTAGCTTTTAAATGGAGTGTGTGTGAAAAATTCTGTCATTGGTTGAAAGGTCATTCTTTTACCGTGTGGACAGACAATAATCCTCTCACCTACCTTATGACCAAACCCAAACTTGACGCATGTGAACAGCGATGGGTGTCCAAACTTGCCCCCTACACATTTGATCTGAAACATATTCCTGGAACAAAGAACATTGTAGCTGACACACTCAGTCGAGACCCATTTGCAAAAACTGTCAGCCACAGACTCATCACAGAGTGTTACAGTCACCTGCTTGCTGAGGCTGAAGAGGTTGGCCAAGATGGAGTTCAGGATACCTTCCATCTGAAGGTCCAGTGGTGACACTGGACCCTCAGAGGGAAGGTCCATCTCGGTGACGAGTTAAAAGATCAGCTCGCGGTGCTACGCCGCCCCAGTCTGGTTCTTTCGCACGTCCATGCGATAGTGTGGCTGTTAAGGCTCTCTTGGATGCACACCAGTGGGATGTACTTACTGAAATGTGGGCAATACAATTTGTTCAGTCTGTGCAGAGTTTGGTGCCAGCAGGGCAAGACACACTCCTGGTGTTCACACTTGAAGAGCTCCAGCAGAGCCAAGAGCTTGATCCCACTATCTCAAATATAATGCCACTTGTGAACCGGAAAAGGCGACCAGCAAGACGCGAAAGGACAGGATTAGATGCAAAAGCTTTGGAGCTCATCAAACAATGGGAAAGATTGACAGTCCTGAATGGAATACTCTACCGGGTTACTAAAGACCCGATCAGTAGACAGAAAAGACACCAGTTTGTTCTACCGCGCAGTTTGAAAGAAAAAGCCTACACGACCTCGCCGGACATCAGGGACAGGCGAGAACCCTGCACCTGTCAAGGCAGCACTTCTTTTGGCCTAAAATGGAGCATGACATTAAAGATGCTGTTGAAAGTGTGTCCAGGCCAAGACTCCAGACCTATCCGCCAGAGCTCCACTCCAAAGCATCAGAACTTCTGCCCCCATGGAGTTGGTGTGTCTGGACTACTGGAGCACAGAAGATAGCAAAAAGAATTCTGTGGATGTTCTTATCATAACAGATCATTTTACTAAGTTGGCCCATGCCTTTCCATGCACAAATCAGACAGCAAAGCAGGTGGCGAGGAAGTTGTGGGATCATGTCTTTTGTGTGTATGGGTTCCCTGACTGCATCCATACAGATCAGGGGGCCAACATTGAAAGTGAGCTCATAGCAGAACTGCTCAAGTTGTCAGGAGTCTCTAAGTCACACACAACAGCATATCATCCAATAGGGAATGGGGGGACTGAAAGATTCACTTGGGAACATGCTTCGGTCTCTGCCCCTTAAAGAGATACAAAAGTGGCCTCAACAGATAAAGACTTTGACATTTGCATATAATGCAACTGTGCACGAAACAACAGGACATGCGCCATTCTACCTAATGTTTGGCCGTATTCCAGGACTCCCTGTGGACGTGATGTTCAAACAGGTTCTCCAAGACCCAGTGGTTGTAGACTATAGGAGCTATGTGAAAACACTCATGTCTCACCTTCATGAGGCAGCTGGCATTGCCCAGAAGCATGCTATCAAAGAACAGGACAAACAAGCCAGAGGTTACAACAGGAAAGTAAAAGGCACTTACCTCAACAAAGGAGACAGTGTACTCATAGCTAATAAGGGTGAAAGGGGAAAGAAGAAACTAGCCGATAAATGGGACAGTACGGACTATACAGTCAAAGACAGAAACCTGCAGACACACACATACATGTTGGAAGACAGCAATGGGAACACCCAGGTAGTTCATCGAAATCTGATCTTGGACATCAGCTTTTTGCCTGTTACAACACCCAACGAGGAAGGAGTGCTGCTCAACACAGTGTGCATGATTCAGAGGAAGAGTCTCATGTAACAGATCTCCTAGTCTCTTTGGGGGAGGATGATTCAGAGGACAGGACAAGTTCATGGATACTGAGTGGAATGGGAGATGCTGTCAGTCATGAGTCTTTGCATGATGATAATATAGGACAGGACCAGTCAAGTTGGGTAGCGGCTGGGGTCAGCAGCAGAGGGTTGTTTGAAAAAGACAGTGGAACCCAGAACCCTCTCAGACTCCAGACTGACGTCAATAGTTCTGCTGACTGTGACAGTTTAGCTGCAGTACCAATGGTTGACATGGACCATGATCCATTAGCTATTCCAGACACTGTACCAGCAGTTGACACAGACCAGAACAAGCAAATAGTAAACATGTTGTCCCCCACCAGTGATGTAGTTCAACCCTTGGGTCAGTCAGTGATTGCTGACTGTACTTGAAATATGAGTGAAATTGTATAAGCATTTTCGTATGGACAGATTGACCATATATTTCTGTTGTGTTCTCTCCTCAGAATTAGGCTTACAAGTTATATCTTGAAATGTAGTAACTGTAATTGTCCTGTTTTTACTCAATACAGTACAAAATATAAGAACTACAATACGCAATAAATACAATCCGTAAATTACACAATGTACACTACAATACAATTTTTGTATAAAATAAATAAATAAATAAAAACGATAAAAAGAACGGCTCACCAAGTACGACTCGGTTCCCTTCATTCGTACCAAAGAGCCGTAGCAAAGAGCCGTTGAAAAGAATCGGATCGTTCGTGAACGTAACATCATTACTATCTGTGTGCTCTCCTCAGTCTGCTGGGAGCTTTGATGAGAGAGGTGAGCTTGCCTAAGTGTTCCCGCTAACAAAGGGTTAAAAGTGTTCAAAAATGTTGTAATCCAGACTGTAGTATGATAACATAACTGTCCACATAAAATTGTTCTCATTTCTTTATACACAAGTGAGCATTTTGTCGAGTGCAGCACTTTATTGTTGTCATTTTTCCGATCGCAAGCTATCTTAATTGGGGCGCATCTGTGTGGTTTCTCCCCTCTGTGTCGTTTCTCTTGTTAGGTGTGCATGAAACCCGAACCTTACAAGCTTGGTGTTTTGATTTATTTTTTAATTCATTCAGGTATGTGGTCTTTTCATTTGTTTTATACCACAAACTCATGGAAATAATCTCATGTTATGTATCATACATATTGTATTCTTAGTAGTACATTTGTTTGTTCGTTGGTTTAATCCAGCATCTTTTTATTTGGTATTAACCAGTAAAATAGCTACTGATGGATGGGGAAATAATGCATTTCAGATGTTATGAGGAATATTTACCTGTATTGATGTTACAGTAATGTGTTCAATGGATTTATTCAGAACTATATGTTCTAGTTGTATATTTTTTTGTCCTATATATATATATAAACATTGAACAAAAAGTTTGGAAATTTGTGTTTGGTAGATTATTTCTCTGTTGTAACAATGCTTCTTGGCAATACATTTTATACCGTTGGAAAGCCTGTTTATTTCCCTTTTAAATGGTGCCTCATTTGTAAGGAACATGCATTTGTGGGATGAGCAGCACAGCTGAGTATGTGGGTTGCGCTCATGTAAAATTTGCCAAATCTTCTCTGCCAATGCCAAACAGCTTATTCTGCTGTTGCTATTGACTCTTGTTTGGTGGATTGGATGATTGAAGTCTATCAGTAACAAGGAAGAAACAAGACATATTGGCAATTTTACAATTTATTCATTTAACAAACAGTCAGGAGCCTCAGTAGCGTGTGGAAGAACCATACACAGCCACAACAGCCTGGCACCTCCTCCTCATGCTGGTCACCAGCCTGGTCACACACTGCTGTGGGATGGCATTCCACTCCTCAACCAGGATTTGTCACAAGTCAGCCAACGTGGTTGTGTCGGTCACTCTAGCACGAACAGCACGCCCAAGCTGATCCCATAAGTGTTCAATTGGTTTGAGGTCAGGACTGTCGGCAGGCCATTCCATTCTCTCTACTCCCAAATTCTGGAGGTAGTCTCTGATAAACCCCGCTCTGTGGGGGCGAGCGTTGTCATCTTGGAGGATGGAGTTCGGTCCCAGACTGTGGAGATATGGGATTACCACTGGTTGCAGAATCTCATCTCGATATCTCTCTGCATTGAGATTGCCTCCGATGATGACAAGCCTCGTTTTTCCAGTGATGGAGATGCCGCCCCACACCATCACACTGCCTCCACCAAAAGGTGTTACTCTATCGGTGCAGCAATCAGCATAGCGTTCTCCCCGTCTTCTCCACACTTTGACCCTACGATCCAACTTCTGTAGGCAGAATCTGGACTCATCGCTGAACATAACGTTCCTCCACATGTTCAGGTTCCAGTGCAGGTGCCAATCAGGTACCTGATTGTCAGCACCTGGGGGTACCGGAAGCTCAAAACAAGAGTCAATAGCAACAGCAGAATAAGCTGTTTGGCATTGGCAGAGAAGATTTGGCAAATTTTTCATGAGCGCAACCCACATACTCAGCTGTGTTGCTCATCCCACAAATGCATGTTCCTTACAAATGGGGCACCATTTAAAAGGGAAATAAACAGGGTTTCCAACGGTATAAAATGTATTGCCAAGAAGCATTGTTACAACAGAGAAATAATCTACCAAACACAAATTTCCGAACTTTTTGTTCGATGTTTATATATATATACTGTATATATATATACACATATATTTGTAACCTTACAGTTTCATTTAACTGCACATTACCATGTATAATCTCAGTCTGCTGGGAACTTTGATGAGAGAGGTGTGCATGAAACCCGAACCTTACAAGCTGTTTTGATTTCTTTTTTAATTCATTCAGCCTGCTGAGAGAGAGAATAAACCCCACCAGTTGGCAAGAGAGCAGTGGTCCAGTGTCTTCTCCTTCGAACTAATACGCAACACAGACTTCGTAGCCAGGGATAGTGCATGCTAGGCACAGAACAGCCCAGCCTGGCTACATGATGAACACAACTACAATAGCCTGGGCAGGTGTGATTTATTTTATCATTTTGATCATATATTTTAACATAAAATAGAATTTGTTTTACTTTTAACATTTATCTTTACAAGAAACAGTGGCAATAATACAATTGTAGTGTTTCGAGCCCAACACGCCAATATGACTGAAGATTACTTTTTGCAGAAGAAGGAAAGAAACACTGAAAAATTTGAAAGAAGATTCTGCTGTATGTAATGCCCATGTATACAATGCAGTGGATATGGCTCATTGGCATCAATGTATATATAACTAAAACTATGAAAGTTGTTGTGAAATATTATGCAGTTGATCAGTGTGCCATAATGAGTATTTAGAAAGTTGAATGGAGTTTCTACTGTTTTCAGTGGCTTACAATGGAAGTCTATGAGAGACTTGGTTATTATTACTGCCATTCAGCCTTACTTTCACCGATTGGGACAAAACTTTGTAGGATTACTAAAGAGCCCAGCCAGTTTTATAGCAATCGTCCAATCACAAGCCAAGGTATAAGATAAAATGTCATAGGCCACACCCACCGGAAGTAATTTGGATTTTGGATTATGATTAGTACCTGTTCACTGAGTATGTTTATCAAATTTCATGAGTTTTCATTTAATTAATTGTAGCCATGTCGTTACACCGATTAGGAAACAAAATGGGATGTGTTTGTGTAACTTAGTGTGATAGTGCTGTGTACAAATTTTGGAGGCAAAAAGTAAAATATTGGAGTGTTTTTCATAAAATTAAAAATGGTGGAAAATCAAATATGGCGGAAGTTGACCCCACTATGGGGGGGGGGGGTTCAGAAGTTATAGGCCAAAACGTAAAGTGTCTTGTTATAGCGCCACCATCTGGCCAATCAGTGTATTTTTTTTTTTGGCCTGAGTAGCGGCTGACAATTCAAACATATCCGCCAAGTTTGGTTGCTGTGGGTCTTGCGGTTTCTGAGCCCCAGATACCTTTAGCAGAGAAAAATAATAATCCTTACAATTTCAGTAGTGTTTCTGCACTACGTACACTACAACACGAAAAGCAGTTAATCAAAGCATATAGCATAATTTTGTCCATGATTGTCTTTTACAGCACCTCTTTTGCTGCCACCCATCCCCGACTCAAATTCACTCCCAAACCTTTAAAATCCCCCCAAATGTTTATAAGGGGGCAAATCCTCCTCAAGCCAAAAATGTATTTTGAGCCCTGATTCTGAGATAATTATTTCATAATTCTGTGATAATTATCTTGATAAAACAGAGCTGAGATGTTGATGTGAGGTTGTAGAGCTGCATTTCACAGAAGGCCACTGAATACTGAGTAGGGTTTTGCTGGTTGTGGCTTGTAAACACAACTTTCAAAGTTGACGCCTCCTCCATGAACGGTAAAAAATAGTAAAAAAGTACCAAAAAAGTACAGCGAGGCGAAACGCCAAGCAGACAAGGTACGTTCCAAAACAAGAGTGAATCTTGGGTTGGCTTTCACCCGTATTGAAGGAGAGAATGGGGATGAAGAGTGAGGACAATGGTAGCTAGCTGCCAGCTCACGACCCACACTAGCTCTGACCAGAACTCCAGTTACTCTGTATTAGAGTTCGGGACCACTACCGTAGCAGCAGATTCAGCAGTGGTTTTGGTTGCAGGCGTACACACCCACTGCCAAAAGGTTGATGCCCAGAAACGTACCAAACATTCAGAAATAAGAAAATCCAGGCAGAAGGGAGGGTCTCTGCAGACACAGACACTCACATACTACCAACAAGTAATGATTGAGTAGGATCACATTTGGATGAATTTATGCAATTTCAAGTGGTAAAATCCTGCTCAGTATGTCTTAAACTTTTCGCAGGCACCATAGGACTTTAGGGTTGGCCACTCTGGAAAATAAGACAAAACACAAAAGCACAAAAGTTTAAACCTGTAGAAATAGATTCAAACCAATTTATTTGGATTTAATTGGCTAAATGTTAGTGTGTTGTGAAAGTACAGGGGCCTGACTCACAAAGCGAGATTAGTGGGTTAGCGAGCTAACTTCGGGTTTAACCCTGGCTTTTCGGTCTCATAAAGGTGACTCACTTTTAACCGGGGTAGATCGCCATGGTAACCTATGCTGCACAGCTAACCTGCTCCAGAGCAGGTTAGGTTCAGGCTGTAGACACACTGCAGAGTACGTCATACTTTGAAAGCCACGCCCACTGTAGGGGAAAACAATATTGCTAACAAACCGGCAATAGCGGCAGTCAGGAGGAAACCTTAACAGATATGAAGCGCTTGACAAGGTTTTTCCTGTTTTTGAGTAGACAAGTATGTCAAAGAATTATTTTGGCATGCTGCCTCCAACAGAGAGGGAAAGGTACATGAATAATGAACTTATTTGGCCACCATCAATGTCCTTTTTCATTGCTCCAATAAAGCTGGATAAATGATCCCCCACAGTGGCCTGAAGTGAAATACTTCAACATTTACCACTTAACACCTTAATTGAATCACCAGGTAAGATAATAAGTTAACCTTGAATAATTTCACTTCATATTTAAAATTTTGAAATACAGCTATGTTTTTCAGAGTATGAGTTTGAGTGACGCTGATGTGACATTGGTTATTAAAGTGGACTGTTGCTAAGTTAACTATCTTATGTTAGGTAACAAGTCAGGGTGAGATTTCTCATTACTTTTGCACCCTGGACTGGCAGTCAATACAGACCAGAAATATCCTGAGACCCACACATGAACACACTCATCTGTTTTATAGAGAGGAATTGGCTCAGTAACGTTAGCTTAGTAGCAACCTAATGTTAGGACAGCATGGTAGCTTTTAAACACATTTTAACATATACGTTATCTTACAAGAATATAACTAGATAATTACTGGTAACGTACTTACCAGTGACAAAATACTGGCCACATACATAAATGTACTTAGTCTTGGGGTCCCAAAGTTTACCCCTCTTCTACCGTGTACCACTGTCAGCTGCTCTCTCCTTATGGCCTGGATCCACATTTTTTCTTCTTAACGGCTCCCTTGTTTTGCTCGGGAGCACAAAAAACTGTAATTCACTGTTTTTAAGTTTGTTGACTGAAGCCCACCACACAACAGCTTTTAGGCATGTTT
The DNA here is from genome assembly GCF_046629955.1 of Centroberyx affinis. NCBI lineage: Eukaryota > Metazoa > Chordata > Actinopteri > Beryciformes > Berycidae > Centroberyx > Centroberyx affinis. The sequence continues at coordinate 84,430 of NW_027281217.1, read as the reverse complement.
AATTTTGGGAATAATGACAGTCATGTACATTCAGTCACACAAGGTGAATGGAGAGTGGTGCAGTGATTTCCCTAACGATGGGCGTGGACTATTTTACGCACGGTCTTTATCAGATCAAGAAGTGTAACAGGCCCGCCTCCTCACCAATCAGCTCTCTGGAAACATTGAGTTACATTCTACAGGATCCCGATATGGACAAAAATACTGCATTCAAATGAAAATGACAAGTTACTTTGCTGTCCATGATAATTTATTATATCAGATATATAGCAGGTAGGCTATTTAATTGACCATATTATCAATGAATGAACTCTGCTGTTGCATATTAATTGTGCTGAATTTTTTGGTAACCCTTCATTTTACAGGTTCCTAACAACGTATGAATTATAGAAAATAGATACGCTTCATTTTACAGGTCCGGTACCATTTAAATATATAGGAATTACTATTGAATTGTAGAAAATAGACACGCTTTACTTTACAGGTCCAGTACTATGTAATTATATATGAACGCCAGTATGTTGTTGTATAATTATTAGCCACGTTACTGTGTAATAGTTTTTTTTTTCTGTCTACTTAGAAATAGTTCATACGTTGTTAGGGACCTGTAAAATGAAGGGTTACCAATTTTTTTTATTTCCCGACAGTGTTTGGTTTAATGCAGCCTATTGCATTCATATTCCATTGCTGCAGCCTGACGCCGACTCCATGAATAGCAAATCTTTTTACAGCCTCAGTGTGTCCACAAACTATTATCAATGGAAAATATGCCCACTGTGTCCTAATGATGGGGCAGTTCCTCCAATAATCCTCTCTAGCCTTGGTAGCAGAAACAACAAATAACATCGCTGTTATGTTTTGTAATGCTGACATTTATTCATTCTAAGAGTTTGTTCTTCTTGAAAGATGAACCCAAATGTTAGTAATCCATTTTATTGTCTATATTGTCTATGGCTTTTATTGTTTGATTATTTTATTATTTTCTCCTATTTCTATTGCTTCTTTTTATAGTTTTGTGTTTATATTCCATATCCTTTTCCCCACTGAATCATAATACTTTTGCCGTTGCAATGATCTAATTTCCCACGGGGATCAATATTTTCATCTTACCTTATCCAAATCGTTTGATCTGGATCTGTCTATGTTGCATATGATTGGCAATTTGTTTCAAACCCCGCCTCTTTCTTATGAATGCGCTCAGGATAGGTAAATCCTTGGTTGATAGAGCCAGTTGATAAACAGCTACATGAGACCGGTTTGGGCAAAAACAGCCAGAAGTGTGAAAAAAAAAAATCTGTAAATGTATAAACAGAGATGCAAAATGAGAACTGCAGTCATAAATAGTCATTTGTAGGTGTACTTAAGGATTTCATTTGTAAAACATGGGTTTCAATCCTGTTTATAGATTTACAGAACTGTTTTTTACGTTTGAACCATTTCACATGGGTTTATGTACGATTTCTTTTGACGGAAATGTTGCTCCATATGCCGTTTTGGCCAAATGGAATGCACCCACTGTCAAGCAGGTTGGGTGGGTTTTCCGTCTGAGCAACCCTAAAGTCCTAGGGCGCATTCCATTTGGCCAAAATGTGTCCTCTCCTCCCTCCTTGCGGCCTCGTCTCCTCACGGACTCGGCATCCAAAAATGAGCCGCCATCATTAAGGACGTTCCAATTGGCTAAAAGACGCATGAAGGATCCTTCATGTCTCCTCGGGTGCATTGGGTGCATCCCAAGTCTCTTATTTGATATTTCCTCGCTCCTCGATCCTCGCTTGAACCGGAAGTCGTTCTGGTCCGTCATTTTGAAGGTCGTCCCAAAGCTCTTATTTCTGCTCCGAGGAGCGAGGAGGGATCTCTGAGGAGCTATGAGCGAGGAGACACGAGAGCAGCCTTCCCGGAAGACTTTCAGCTGAACGCCATGACATCAATTCTCCGCCCCTATATCTGGCAAATTTGAACGAGATGGCGGAGAAACAGTACAAGTGTAAATGCCCGTTATTTTATGCTTTTTGATATATAATGTTAATGAAAGAACATTGGGAACCTAAATTACGTTTATTTAATCCACAACCCGTTTTGTCATGCAGAAACGGACGTCGCTTCACATGACGCTTCAGAGGAAAGGACGTCTCATTTCTCTAAAAACATATTTCCTTATTTCCTCTCTCCTCGCATGGTTTGCTTGCGTCTCTCCATGCATCCTCGGTGGGAGGGACTAAGACGCAAGGAAAAGACGCAAGTGAGGGAAACGTGGATGCAATTTAAGAGACTTGGGATGCACCCATTGTCTTGTGTCTCCTCGCTGACCTGGCATCCAAAAATGAGCCACCATCATTAAGGATGTTCCAACTGGTTAAAAGACGCATGAAGGATCCTTCATGTCTCCTCGCCTCCGTCCTCCAATAAGGTGTGGTCGGAGGATACTCAGGTGTATCTTTGATGCGGAAATAATGACTGAAGATAATTCACGTGCCTATAGCCTAAACCCAGCTCCATACCACCAGAAATGTGTTGGAAAAAAATGACAGATAAAATCCACAGTCAATTAACCATTGGCACGTGCAGATCCAAGTCGCATAAAGGATAAAAGTAACGCACAGACACACATCAGCTCATGAAATTTCTTTAATAGCCCAATAATAATCTCATTGGTATAGCACCTTTCTTATCAGTACTACAAAGCGCTTCACAAAATGAAAATGTAGGTTGGCATAATTTAGATGAATTAAACATTAATCTGAATTTTATTAAACGTTTTTATGTCAATAAAACATGAGCCACAGAATAATTTAGATAGTTGTCATCCTGCGTGGGAGGAGCCTCAATGCAACGCTTCAAACGTCAGTTCAATATGACCGTGCGAGGACATTCTAATTGACAAGCCAGGTTCACTCACCTCCTTATGGAAGGCCGGTGGTGTGGAATCTGCGTTATAAAATACTTGTTTACATGGTCATTTCTTTTCTCTAGACATGACCAAAAAACCACCCATGTTCTTCAAATGGACATATGTTACTCTCCAGGTCAAGGCCATTCCAAAAATGTCTTTAATGTTGTCCTACGACAAAGTTAAATTTTCAACTCTGGCCCACCCCAGCCTCTTTCGGACGTAGTTTCTGAGACCCTTTGAGACTCCAGCCTGGATAAGATCAAGTCTTTTCATTTTTTGCTTATTTAGTTGAAAAGATCCTTCAAGATATTGATGTTTTTCCTAATCACAGTCATACTTTTGGATTTGGGCTAGTGTAGACCTTATTATAGCCTACATCTGTATTGTTGTCATAGGAGGGTTAGGGTTGGATAACATTGCTGTTTTTGAAGCACTTTAGCCCCTCCCCCAAACCCCCTGCATGGTCAGGATTATAGTATGTTGTAGCCTCAATATCCCTCTGTTTACAGATGAAGTTTCCTTTCTGAAGATGACCCTGTTATGAGCTTGTAGGTGGCAGTCTCCACAGCTGATTTGTGGCTTATACTTACCATGGGGTGATGAGTTGATAATCAGATGGATATGGTCATGACATTTGCATGGCCTCAGATCAGTGAGTTTCTTAAGATAATATTCCAACTTGGGTTGTTGCTAAAAAGTGTATTGTGTAACTGATTACTAATATTGCCATGTTGTTTGTATTCAGTGCATTTCAAAGTAATCTGACCCAACCCTGCTTAACTGTTCATTATAGCAAGTTGTTACCTATGTGGTTAATACAGTATGTTTGCTTTTTAGCAACAACCCAAGTTGGGATATTATTTTAAGAAGCTCACTTGATTTTACCCAGGCTGGAGTCTCAAAGGGTCTCAGAAACTACGTCCAAAAGAGGCTGGGGTGGGCCAGAGTTGAAAATTTAACTTTGTCGTAGGACAACATTAAAGACATTTTTGGAATGGCCTTGACCTGGAGAGTAACATATGTCAATTTGAAGAACATGGGTGGTTCCTGTACTGCAATATTGCTCTTTGAACCCTGACCCCAGGCTACTTTTGAAGGCTTATTATACAGCAACACAAGGGGCAAGAGACATGGGGTCAACTTCTCTAGAAAGCTATTGAGCTGTACTTTCATGGGAGTGGGGTTACTGATGGCAGGCGGCACTGAGTTGGGTTGAAATGCAATATTTTCTGAAATTCACATGCTTCCCATTAAGATGGCTGAAGTCTGACAAAAGATTTGTTCTTTTCCACCCTCAAATACCCCAGTTACAATGTCAATTCCATGTTTACAACGTCAACTATGGAAGAAACAACAACAAAACAACAAAACCCACGGAGCAAGGCTTTTATTGTGAAGTGGTCATAGGAAGTGCAAACTGTAGTTTGCTGTTTACTGGCAAACTGCTCAATATTAGAAAGATGCAATACAATCTGAACCAACAGGTTGATGTTATAAGAGGATATAATCAAATAAATTACAAAAAATATACTTTTGTTGGTGCTATTTTACCGCGATTTCATCAGCTGTGTTTCATGGGCAGAAAGAGGTATGTTCAATGACGAAACGGATTATGCAACGTTTAGAAACGTTAACTCCCAACTGGTTCTTCTATTTAAATTATGCTTATTGTAAAGTAGATGTAATGATACAGACGTTATAAAGTGCTATATTTTATGGAGTTTATTGAGATACCACTGAAATAACTTGTTATATAGGTTATGAGCCAAATTTATTTCTATTTATCTAGCAGGTGACATCAAATGGTAAATGCAATCAATTTTTTTTTTCATTTGGCCTCCAAATTGATCTACAACCAATTTTTTTTAATTAATATTAGCACCAAAGAGCTCAAGTAAAGAAATGCATCAAACCAGAATGCCTTATTTGGGCAGAAAATGTAGGCCAGACTGTGTGTTCCGTGGTCCAGGAGAGAAAGTTGCAGGCGTCTAAAACTGCCGCGAGAGGCTCTACCATCGAGTCTATGGAACACCCGGTGCGTCTTACACAGACGCGAAAGGTTACCTTTAGCGTCATTATAGCGACACCAAGGGATTTGACAAAGACTCAACATAGGACGAGTTGGGAATGAGAACGGGTTGGTTGGTATGTAAGCACCTACGCACCTTTCAGAGCATGGAAAGACGCTGTGTTATATTCATATAGCTATATAGTGAAAAATGCTATATGTGCCATTTTAACTATTAAGACTGCATAGGCCTATTAGCTGTGCAGAATATCAGACACTGTAGCCTATGTCAAATCACCCGATGGCCGCTGCGCCCATCGCCGAGACTTTTAAGGGCAGTACAGTGATTTATGATCGCCCAATGGACATCGCTAATGTTGTCAACAACATTCCATTATCGCTCGATTTTGATTTTGGATGCTGTCGCTCATAAAAAGTATAAACACTAGATCGATTATAGAACGCATAGAGGTTCAGTCATTTGCTCTCAAGACATGGAGGCAGACAATCACGTCGTTACTATAGTTCTAAATAGTAGGCTAGTTACTAAGGTAGTCTTTACTAAGTAACTCAGTAAAGTGCGTCCACTTAAAAACGTCACAGCCTTTATGTCTTCTGGTCATGTCCTCTCATATAGAAGTCATCACAGAGTATGCTACAATACTGTCATCTACTGTAATCTACTTTTATCTAAAACAAGGTAGCTTTCATTTATTCAGGGTCGAGTCTTTATGGTAAACTAGTAAGATCACAGAGGAAGCTTTGATTGATCATGGTCTAAAAAATAAACAGCGGATAGCGCTCACAACACATTGGCAGGTGCTTCAGTTCCCCAATGCACAGCAGTTAACAAAAATGTTCTTAGTCTTTTCTTCCATCAGTTCAAAGTAATGCAAATATTCCCAGGTTGTGAAGTTTATTGTTGTGTCCCTTCTGAAAGCGAGTCGGAGCCTACAAACCTCCACCACCTCCACCCAGCTACTGCAGTCTGCTTTAATAACGCCATAACGGAATCGTTTTTTTAACTTGCTCTAACTAGAAATGTAACCATTTGAAAGGAAGATAATAATAGCCTACAGTTTGTAAAAATGAAGACTGGGACTATCACCTGTCTGCAGAATAAATAGCATGTCATAACAACATGTCTTTCTTTATTAATAAGAAGTTTCATTCAAGTAAATCTATTTTCTTTATTCTGGTCTAGAGAAATAGCATAGATTGTCCACTCAGTGTACGTTTTAGTGTACAGTCTACACTGTGTTGTCGAATGGGCTTTTGATTTTTAGGCCTATAAGACAAGACAGCAACGTGTGTGCATACTGCCCTCTAGTGGCGTTTTTTTTGCACTCATCAGTTTTACATGATTTTGGGGAGTGGGGCTGATATTTTCTCATGGTTTGGACAGAGAAGCTTATGTCCTACTAGCTAGTCATGTTCACGCTTGATTCAAACATTTCAAATGAAATTGTTTCAGGCTAAACAGTTGTGACATATTATCGATGATGGTCCTGCTGCCCAGGAAATTAGTTAGTGTGTAGTGAAAGTACAGGTCTGTAGGAGTGTTTTGACATAGAACTTGTGCTGTTACAATGACACATGACCTGTGTAGTGTTTAATCTGTGTAGCCTATGTAGTCCAAAAATGACAAATCTCTGTTTAAATGTTGAGGGAAACCTTCAACAAAGTGATAACCATAAAACTTCAATTAATAGCCCGGGCTTTTATTTGCTTCAAACACTGAACTCAACTGGCCTATATTTGGGACAGGCGTCTATATGGGACAGGCCTTTAATTCCTTTTGCACAAAAATCTTGCTCAGCAAAGATGGGAAATACTATCAAATTGTTTATTTAAACCAGTATGAATATTACTTGTATAAAAATTAGGCTATCGAATAACATATCAATTACAAATCATTCATTTGATCTCGCTCCAAGAGACAGCGCATCTAGGCCAACCTCATGCACTGAGAGAGAGAGAGAGAGAGAGAGAGAAAGAGCCCCGTATCAAAATACCTTAGAAAGGATGAAAGCCGAAAAAAGTTTATGGCAGCAAGAGGTTGTACTTTTCAACGGAGAAATGTCTTGCTGCTGCTTCTCCTGAGTTTTGTTCAGCAAATTTGACAACTGACAGCTTGAATTTCAGGTCGTACTTTTTTCTCTGTGCCGCCATGGCGATCAGCAAATGTGACTGACGTTTGAATACAAGTAAAAAAAAAAATGAACTGCTTCGCAGCATCAATGGCAACCGTCTTCTAATTGAGACCGGCCTTTATTTGTCAAAACGTGTAGCCACACCCGGCCAGTAAAAGGGACTCGGCGTTTAATTGGGACTCGGCTTTTAATTGAAGTTTTACGGTATTGAACATTGTACAGATTGTATAGTTGCATTTTGTTTGTTTGCCATTCAGGCAGGCGGAACACAAGTATGTATTCAACAATGGCGCTTCGGAACTTTCTTCTAAACTCTAGACCTAACAAATGGCAATAAAAAACAAAAAAAAAGTATAGGCTATACAAAACTCTATAAATAAACTGGGAATGATTTGTTTAAGATGTGGTGGAAAGGGATAAGGAAATACTGCATAAGGTGTGTAGGAGATGAGCAAGAGCTTTTAGTACTTCCTTGTACGTCATCAGTGATGTCACGTATATGGTTTTGCCTTTACAGGTATTTAAAGCAACGTGTTTTTTTTTTTTTTTATAGGTTTTTGCCCTGTTGACACGGTATAAAAATGCGTGTTAACAGGTGTTTTGAACACGTGCTTTTTGCTCATCTCAATGTGGGTTTTTTGGTCGTGTCTAGAGGTAAGAAACGACCGTGTCAACAAGTATTTTGTAATGCGGATTCCGCACCATCGGCCTTCCATACTTCCTCGCATCTTCTCCTCGTTTCCTCCGTGACCTTTGACCGAGGAGTCGAGGAAGAGATGCGAGGAAAGGAGACAAGGAGAAATCGTTACCAAATGCAATGCACCCCTAACGTGTCTGCTCCAGTTAAACTAATGACAATGCCAACCAAGACTGAAATAAACTTGATTAAATTACGTAATGTCAGCTAAAATCTTTTCTCATAATTACGAGATTATTCATAATTATGAAAAACCATAACCACAATTCGTTAAAACCGGGCTGATTTTTTAGTGAATGCAATAGGCTACGCTTCCGTAATAATACATATAATAATGTAAATGTACGTATTTGTGCTTGAAACTAGCTTATGTTACCTGGACCCTGTTTGGCTTCAGGTAAGTTTACCTGCTGGCTCAGCCTGGTGCCACATCCACCGCTCGGCGCCATATTAGATGCACAATTGCACATTATCTAACAGCGGACGGCGTAGAGGAGGTAAACAGTAACTCAGTGGCTAACGATAGCAAGGCCATAATAGTCAACACGCAAAAATCATCGACAGAACTGTTATATGTGTCAGGATAACTGATTAAGTCTAAAATCTCGGGCAGAAGAGTCCGAGGCGGTTTGTTTTTTGTCGTTGTTTAGCTAGTTAGCCGGTAGCCATGAATTCCTTGACTAAGCGGAGTTCGGGCCTCGTGCAGAGGCGGACCGAGGCCTCACGTAGCGCCGTCGACAAAGAGCGTCCGTCCGGGCAGGAGGACGATGAGCCTCGGCGGGGAGACGAGCAGGACGACGACGATACCGGAGACTCCAAAGAAACACGACTCACTTTGATGGAAGAAGTCCTCCTATTAGGACTGAAGGACCGAGAGGTTAGCAGACAATTACTGGTCCTTAAAGTAACCTTAAAACGCGAAAACCCGATTAGACGTTTTTAAGTTATCCAGGTTATATGCTAACCTAGATAGCATTGGTGTCCTGCTTGTAGTACCGGTCTGGTTGGATATAGAGCGTTATCCACGTTAGCTAACACTAGCAATGGGCTTCGCGTTCAGTGGTTAACGTCGCTCAATTTTGGTAAAGAACAAGTCGAAAAGGTTTTATTTTTTTCCAGCTAACCCAGTGGTCTGGTTAAACATCATGTTGTCTTTTCACAAGCTGTGTTGTGATGTCTGTGTGTCTACATCGAGCCAGCAAGCTACTTAGCCAGCAAGCAAATTATGACAGCTAAAGCAGGAAGGTTAATCACTCAATGTAGATGTTTGTTTGACAAGTCGCAAGGCAAGCCGAATACAGTTGCACAGTGGAAGCATTGAACTGATGGTAATTCGGTTCTTCCAGCTAACGTTACCTTATAACTGGCCAGACAGTAGTGGAAGGTATGTATGCACCCAAGTGGTAGGCTACTTAACAAAAGTACTAACCTAATGTACTATATGTTTTCTTCTGTGGATTTATGTTCAGAAAGTCAGCACAAGTGTCCCATCAAACTCAATAGATTGTTTAAGTTTCTCAACCATGACTTACGACTTATCTTCAATCTAGCTAGACCTGTTTGAACAGTACAGATGAATGACTTGTTAGTGGTGACAGTATAAATGGCTGAATTTCGTACTTAAGGTAAATTAATTGTGTTTTTCTATATTGCAATGTGAATCTGGTCTAAACCAGTCTAGCTGAGCTGTCTTTTCAATAAATATTAGGCTAGCTCCCTTGAAATTCCCTTGAAAAGTGTCGCGGGCTGGCATAAGCAGGGCTGTGTGCTTATGTTTTTTGTCTGGTAGCACTGGTGCTATTACGGTCAAAAATTCTGTAGCATAAAGAAAAAAATTGTAGCGCAGACTAATAAAAATGCAGTGTTTCCCACAGAATTTTGGCAAACTGTGTGTGTGTGTGTGTGTGTGTCACCAACGGAGGTGGGGGGTATTAGTGCCATTAGTAATTTTGTGCTTTTGTAAGCAATGCAGTCATGACTGCATATTATAAATACAAACAAGCCTATGTTATTGATTAATGCATATATTTATGTTGTGGAGTTATATTTTTCCTAAAAATTCGCTCTTTCTCTACTATTACCATGCTACCTCTGATGTTGGATGTTTCTCATCATCTCTTGTTTAAAGGGTGTAAACATACAGCAAAAAATAGGGTGTAAGCATGCAGCTAAAAATAATGGTTGAGTCGAATGAACGTTGGGATACAGTGATGTTGCATTTTCACTCATAGAGACCCAGAGGAACCCGGCGCTATTTACAAAGACCATCGCCTCTAAAAATGTTGAAAAGAAACGTGACATACCGATCGGAATCGGAAGAGCTCTTGGGATAGCGGTATGGCAGTTTACTGGAAGCTAGTTAACGCGCTAACTTTTGCTAGCTAAACGAAATAGCACCATGTCTTGGCCAACCTGACCGCAAATGCGCTATTATCCTATGTTCTTATAATATGACCGGGAGGTAACATGTGTCCCTCCAGTAGCCTGTTGAATCGCGTTTAGCCACGGTGAAGTTACAGGTGTTTCTCTCAACATGGGCTACAGGGGAGTTTACTCTTTGATCCACAGTAGATGTGGTGTGCAGTCTCCTACTGGTAAAGAAATTAATAGCTTCACTTGGTGGCCATTAGTACAATTAGCTCTCATATAAACAAAGCACAATAATGTAATGAAAGCGCTGTGTAAGAGCATTATTGATTCTGCTGGCTCCTCTCTCTTTTGCGGCAATTCATGAACCAAAATCCATCGGCTCTGTTGTTATTTACTTTAGAGAGTGAGTAAAATAAAAGAACGTTGGTAAAGCTCCCTTGTTTTTTCTGAATATTTGGCGCCAATATCGTTGTAGTGTGACACTTGAGCAACAGCATATCATTATAGTTTATAGTTATCTTTATAGTTGTCATTCTTTGTGTGAGTGGGCCTGCTACAAATGTGTTCCAGGTCGTGGCTTGTGCTTTGTTCCTCAATGAGAGACATCCGCAGTATCACGTAGTGTGTGTGCACGTGTATGTTTACGTCTCATCTCATACATATTGGGATGAGGGTGTGTTTAGCAGCACCTGCCAAAGCAGGGGGGAGGGACAGCCCCTTGAAAGGAGACTGAGTTTTATGAAGGCAAAGACCGCAAAACAATAGTAAGACTACTAATAACAACGGCAACATTTTCTTTCTCAGCGACGTGAAACTGTGGGGGTGCGCCACAGTGTAATACTTTAATGGGAAACCCTGAAAACGTATGCAATAATAAACATTTCTCAGGGACGCACTGATATATCTGCAGACCACAGGTTGACAATGTAGTCTACCTGTGGGGCAGACGGAGGGTGGGTGGGGCGACGACTCATTTTCAATATATATTATATGTATGGGCTAATATGTCCATTTTTCAATACATCATGGAACAGGGGCAATATGCAAGACTTTGCATTAGGGCGGCCCGATATATCGGGCCGATATCTGCCTTTTTTTGAATATCGGATATCGCCGTGTCCATGTCTTTCCTCTCCGATATGAAAGAGATTATTCCCTAGCTCCCTAATATGAAAGAGGTTACTGTATTCGCCTCCTGGCCTGCCCATTTTGTCTGATTTTGCCGTCTAGTGGCTATTCAGAAAACTGTCACCCTCAACCACTGCCTATCGGCTCAGCAGCACCTGCATGGCTGCAGACAAGAGGTAAATTATCTCACTTGTAAGCTATAACAATTGACAAAGTGACCAGAATTGAACTTAAGTTTCACATACAATTATGGGTGGAAATTACGGGGGGGACAGGGGGGTCCGGACCCCCCCCTTCCTGGGAAAAACAGAGAGTTGTCCCCATCAATATGTCATTAACATAACTATATAATTTTAAATAATATAATAATATGCATTGAAAGCACTTGTGCTAATTATAGACGCAAAACAATGCGTTTTTAAGTTTCGAAAGATTGCGTCCCCCCCCTCATATGCCTCACAGTGGTTTGGTCCACTGCCTACCATCCCCGAACCCCAACACACATTAGCCCTCGGTACGAGTGTCTGTGGTGCAATCTCTGGAAGTGTGTCAGTGGTGGCTGACCTCCAGTAAGTAGCTACTTTACAAAGGTTAACTTAAAACAAAGGATGTGTCAGACATTTTTCTTTACTTCTACCACTCAATAGAATAAAACACATTTACAATTGTAACCAGACTACATTTTGTTCGCTCCATTACCTCGCGGTTGAATCTTGTGCGTCAACGTATTGGTACGGGGCAGCCGCGTCTCCTAATGCATGTATGTCTATGGAGGCAGGAGGTCTATCCACAATTAAAATCATAACTCGCTGAATTTTCGACCGATTTTCAAGCGGTTTGGTTTGTTACAAATGCCAGATGTGTATTTATGATACAGGATACTTGGTTAAATTGAAATGCGGGTTTTCATACCAAAATACTTTATCTTTTGTAGATGGTAACAGTAATATTTCTATAATATAATATTTAAGATTAACTTACCCTTCGTAATTAGGTTCTAAGTATATTCTTTTTTTCTTACTGCATGTAAAATGGCTGCCACTATGTGATTTTGTTTATAATTTTGGAAATAAATGAAGACGTAATTCATAAAAAAGACATAATTACAACAAACACTTAACATGTTAAAATGTTAAGTTTCTGGCAAGCTTCATAGCGTTCTGGACTTTTACACATTGACAGCAGAACATTAGAGATCTGCTTCTTCGGGAAAACTTAATCTAATTAGGCATATATTAGCTTTAGTTCAGTTAATGGGTGTTGCTTCTCTCCTACTACTGTAAATAACCTGCATGCTGTGTTGTCAGCCAGCCAGGTCAGTTAAAATGGCAGAGAAAAGAAGAACAGACAATCATTTTTCAGTGCACTGAAACGCCAAGTAAGTAGAAAGACCCCAGTAATATCAAAGGCAATTTGATAAAATCTTCATAAGAAAGGAATGAAGTGCTTATGGAAATGTTTCATAATGGACCTCTATATACATTTAATACAACAGTACTTTTGGCAGCACCTTTGGTGTCCCCTTCAGGAATTGCTCTTGAGAAATTTTTCTGTTTATTGTCCTCCCCAACAGTGGAAATATCCGCCCTTGCATACAATAGAAGTTTAACTCACAAGTCCTTACAATAATCTGTCCAGGTGTTAGGTGTAATTCACTCACTTTGAAAACAGTTAAACGATGGATGGCTAAACTACAGTGAGTTTAGTAGCTCTGCATCCACACCATTAGCTATAAACATTAGCGTGATCCCTAAAACCTCAAGCAAATATTATTTTTCATACTAACGTGTTTATGTGCAAGTGAAGGCTGGTTGCCCTTTCACGGCCATTTGTTCTTCATGAAATGGTAAATGGTACAGCGCTGGCAGTGCCCATATTAGCTTCTGATTAGCCACAATATCAATATGACACCAGTATGGCGGTGCTACACGGTCCCACTCATTATAAAGAGCGTTTCTAAAAACACAGTTTTCAGTCCTGCTAATTATTAGTGTTTTTCAACCAGGAAAAAAACGTATTTGACGGATCATCAGCTACTGCGACCGCGCAGCTCCACGTTATCTGACCAATAAAGTTATTTTGACTCGTCTTGCATTAATTAGAACATGCCGCAATTGCATTGAAGTAAATTGCTGATGTAACTGAAACGCTTGTCACAGCAGCCATAATAACCTAACGGCCGAAATACATGGGACACGGACGCGGCGCGACACGTCTGCCGCAGAATGCCCGCAACAGAGTGCGTCCATTATAATCAACTGAAGCTGCTACACGGACCACGGAAGCCGGTGCGCGCGGGCATCACGCGGCTCATCTCTATTTTTGCGCGTCTGGTCTATTTTTTCCCCTCTACGCGCGGCAACGCGGCCCTCAAACAGGTAAAAACTCCATAGAACTGTGTAAAAAACGAGTACAATCTGTTAAAAAATGATTAAAATAAATACCTCATTGTACCAGAGGCAATGTGACGCAGCAGAGCAACCTTGTGGGTGTTTTTACATTGCACATTAAAATAAATCAATCAAGTCAATGTGTATCCATGATCCTGTAGTTAAAACGATCTAGTTAATTAATTCAGTACCAGTTAATATCGCCTACACTTGCAAACCCTGCATAAGCAACTGCATTATCACTTGGCAAAACTCAAAAAACAGTGAATCCGATCATCTATGTGGCACGCAACCACACGCTACAAAGACGGAGTCTGTGTAGCAGGTAAAAGAACCCACTCCGCCCCGCCTACGTGACGCGTCGCGTCCGTGTCCCATGTATTTCGGCTGTAACCTACACCGATCTGGTCACATCACAAATTGTGCTTTTTTTTTAAAAAAAAAAAAGCTATTTAGGAGGGCTATTTAGCCCTCTACCCTCCTCTGTCTGGCCGGCTACTTTTATAACTGAATGTCACTAAGGCTACGTACACACTGCCAGAATTTGGTAGTGACAACGGAATTGAGTGAATGCGCATATGTATGGTACACACTGGAGCAGACCGGTGTAACATTACTGCGTATGTACTGTGTATGTACGGGAGTCACTCCACTCCTACGATCTCGGATGGCTGTAAATGATGTCTGTAACCATAGTAACGTTTATTTCAGATTAATATGGCGGCTACCATTGCCTGTATTTTCGGTTTACTTGACACCAGTAACCAGAGGCGTCAATTTATCCATAAACCGCCACTGACAGCAGCGTCACATTCTCTTTTTTCACCGCATGGACTTGATAGTTTTAACCGCAACATTTGCGCCAAAGACCGCAGAACTGGTAGGAACCGCAATGTTGAGGAAACAGACTGGATAGAAAATTTGAGAATGTCTCACAACACTTACCTCTGTCTCTTTCAAATTAACGATGGTAACGTTAAGTAACGTAACGAGTGTTTCATCTTACGTCACATAACACAAAGTTTTCCAGTCCGGTTCTGCTACACCCTACTCGGACTAACTGAAACCGCTCTCAAACTGTCAATACCTGTCCTGATTTTTTCAGGCAGTGAGTTCGATTGTAGAATGCGGTTGTCACTCTCCTTAATAACTGAACTGTGTGTGAAGTTAAGCGCTCAAATGAGGAGTGACAACCCTATTTAGTTGCAGTGAGTATGTAGCTATTTCTGGAGTTAAAGAGGCTATTGACTGAACAACGTAATGTTAATCTGCGCGAGCCATTCTGGTCCTTGATTTTGATGTTGCCACCCAAGTTTAACCAATCCTGACAAGTCCCACTTGCACACTGACTCCATTTTGCCAATGTTCAAAATATAAATGGGAGAAGTAAAGGGAGGAACAGGGAAAGATCATAGGGGCTTCTGTTTTAGGAGGGTTTGTTAAAGCCCCGGTATGCAAGTGTTATGACCATGTAAAATTGGGGCATTACCTCATTATTTAAACTGATTTATGTTTCCATAATTATTGGATCTCAGTTCTGTGAGTGCAGTAGTACTCAGGAGAGAGATCCAGTATTGCTCTGAGAAGACTAAAATATGAACTTTGTTCTTATATTTATTACTATTTGTTATAATATTTTTGTTTTAGCCTACTTATTTCCTACAATTTAAAAATTTGCATTTCTGCACTGACACAAGAAAGTACATTAAAGATTCACAATTAATAAAGATTATCCGTTTATTTTTCAATTGAGCATTGAGCCTTTAATAAAAATGTATCTTGCCGCCACAAACATCCCTTAGCCGGTTACTTTTCCTATCTGGCTGGCTACTCAAAAATTTGGGGAAGCCCCTGCTCTCCAGTTCCTGAATTCCCCCCCAATCATTCCCAACAGGGATGTTTATAGATGGCTGGGATCTTTTACTTTGATTCCATAAAAGATGATTGCCATTGCCTTTATAATTTCAAGTATTCCTAATGTTATGACAGAATAAACCCAATTTATTGTTATGATTTTTAGATTGAATCAGATATTATGCTATGACAAATCTATTTTTCCCAAAATGCCCCCCCCCCTTCTCCCCCCTTTTCATTTGACTTATTTGGGAAACAATAAATGCATAATTCTTTTTTTTTTTCCAGATGCCTTATTAGTATGGGGGCCACTGTGTGCCAGGATCTCACATAGAACTAGGACTGCAAGCAGTCATGGATGGGGCTGGCAGATGTACTGGAAGAGGAAAAAGAGAGCTACAGCAAAGAAAACTCATTTACTCAGTATTAAATAGGAATTAGGAATGGCTGGTAACTATCATCAGGTGGCATCGGTTAGAATGCCAGTATGAATGAGGAGGCTCAATGAAGTCCAATGAATGGTGATTTATTTAACACACAATACGGAAAACAAAAGACACACATGGGCTGATGAAGTAGATGATTTCAAGTGGTAGTTATCTGGAAAGAAGACAAAGAAAAGAGGTCAAAACATTTAACAAACAATGTACATGAACAATAAATCAAATCAATTCACTCTTGAAATGAAATGTCCATAATTAAGAATAAGATAATATTTTGGATAACTTGAAAACTAAGGAAGATATGGACATAACAAACAGAACTGAACAATCAAGAGCAAATTAAATTGACTTAGCAGTACTCATGCACAGAGGTGAACTGACTGCCACCCCATGACAAAGAGAATGAGAGGGAGAGAGCAGTGCTGCAGCAGCTTAAAGAGTAATGGTACATTTTCACAGGGGCGTCATTTCACGCGAGGGATCGTGCTGCTTCACAGTATTGGACGCTTGATAGGCGTGCTTCGATATTGGTTCCTTGTTGCACCTGACTGGGCGAATGCTTTCACTCGCTGGGCCGTCTGCCCCCGGATTTCAAACTGGAAAAACATGGCGGCTCGTTTGCAAACTTTCTCTTATATTCCGAAAATAGTTCCCCGAAATGTGTTTCTGAAAACATTTGAGGCGAGAAATAAGCCATGCAGTTGCTGAATCTGTCTTTTCTTTTTTTTGTCATTTTAGATCGACAACGGTTAGTTTAAAAGTTTGTACGCGAGTTTCGGGAGTTTCCAGATGATGTCACCACCTGTTGTACCTGTTGTGACATCACCTGGCTCAAAGACCAGCCAATAGCAGAAGACCAGTTCAGTACCCTACTTTTCACCATTAGGTGTCAGGCTTCACCACAGATTTGGGTGGGGTTTAGTCACTTTAAGTAGTGTAGTAGTTTAAATAGTGCTGAACAGGTGAGCACAATCAGGCTGATGCTAGAAAGGGGTGCTGAGGAAATAGTAAGGGCACTAAATAGGATGTAAAGGAGAGTGAGGAGGGCATAAGGGCAGAACTCAAATCATTTTTAAAAATTCAGTTTTTCTGATAGAAGTCTGAAATTGTGTACGTCTAATTTACCAACATAGGAAAATGTTTTCTTACATGAAGATTGGACATCGAGTAAGCAGCAATTGACCTTGGCTATGTACAGTACCATTTACAGTCAGATATTTTGATGAGCTGTGGGCTCAATTTTTGATTAAATGGAAAAGCTCACAATAGTTTTATTTGGGCAGGTCTTATGATGCTCTGTAGTGATTTTCATGTAATTTGTGCAAAGTATGTGGGACTAATTAGATTTAATTCGTTTTACAGTTTTTAATAAAAACAGAGTGGTGGACTTCATAATTTAGTATAGGTACCAGTGGATGAAAGTTTTGTCTTGTTTGGGCCGATAACATCAGAATATTACAGAGCTGTAGCATGTATTGTTGATTTTTTTTATGATTTTTTTAAGTTTTAAAGTTTAGACTGCTGCTGTAGCGCCACCATCTGGACTAATCGCCCCAGACTTAAGTGAGTGTCGTTTGGCATGGGACTGGAGCTATATGCCAAGTTTGGTGAGTTTTCATGCATGGGAAGGCAGTTTTAGTAAGATAGAATTATAATACATACAAATACAACAGGGACCGGCAGCGGAGCTGCTGCCGGCCCCTAATAATCCAGTATCAAATATAGATTTTTCAAGCCCCTATGTGTAGGATTTGAAAATTGTTGATTTTGGCGACTCCTAGTGGTAGTGCCAAAAAACAACATAGTCAGCACTGTCTTAGCTCAAACATTAGTTCCCATATTATTCCTAATCACAGCATTGTACTATAAAGTAGCCTAGTTTGCAATTGTGAGAATTCGAGTTAACAGATGTTTGGTGGCAGGTTCCAAAATTAACTTTTTGGCCCATCTGCCAATGGCTGGTAAACGGAGAAAATTTACTGGCCAAAAATATTTTTTACCGGCCATAAAACTGCATCATGCAATATTTCATTTAAAATTATTACTTTAAGTTCTTAGTATGCAAATTGATGTTAAGCCTCACAACTTTTATTCAAATGTTTTTCAGTGAAAAATCAACACTAAATAAACAGGAATTACAACTTACCTTTAACTCACACACATGTATCGTTCTGACGCCACCTCTTGCTGAAACGCAGATCCCCTCTGTGACTTTTTCGTTGTCTACATCTTTTTTTTTTTCATTTTTTCTTTTGGTGATTTAACACTGGCTATGTGTTGCCACATCTGTAAGGTAACAAAGTGTAACTAACGCTCTGTTTTTTTTCATGACTAAAAGGATAGATGGATGTTGAAGTCAGGTAGAAGTCCAGTGCTTCCCCTGTATATATTCTACTGTGGCGGGCTTCCACGGTAGGATCATGACATGCCATGCTAAAAATATTTTCAAAATAATTACTTTTTTTGCTTAAAACACTTGGTAGGCTAAACTGCTGTTAGAACCAGTGTTTCTAGGCGCTGCTGCTGAAAGAATCAGATAGATAAGAAGAATCAAAAAGCCGTTGTTCCCCCCCCCTCTGCAGACTACAGAGAGAAGACATGTAGACAGTGACGGTCCTGGCTTAATTCAGGTCAGGGAGGCAGTCAGTCACCTGATGCTTTGTGGGATGATGCGCTTTGCCAGATGGCCTCTAGAGGGCGTCTTTGACTGTGAAATTCAGTGTTTCCCATAGAGGCACAAAATCAAAAGTTGGTGAGTGTCTACAAATTGATCTAAATCCATCTCTAATGCACCGTAATGCACCTGATGTACACATCACGTCATGTTTGTCATTTGGAGATGCACAGACCAGCAGCACTGTACTCAGGGGTATAACCATTCAGATAATTCTTGGTTCGGTTCATATCACAGTTTTGGGGTCACGGTTTTGGTTTGGTTTGGTATATATATCTAGTTCGCTGGGGAGGGGAAATACAATTGCAAAGTCAAATTTACACAATGTATTTATTTAAAAAATCTTAAATTTGCCTGAATTAAAGTCTAGTATAACAAAATCAACAGACTCATTTGAAAATATATACTCTGCTTTGATATTGTAACATAAAATATCCCTGCATTGTAGGTTATGTAGGCCGACATCAATAAAGTGCAACATAAAATGCAACCTTCAGTGGCTTTACTCCAGGATATCAGCATAAAATGCAACTAAAATCATATACTGAAATCTTCCACGACTAAATAGGGCTACAAATCTTTCGCTATAACTACCCCCAAGTAACCCGCGGGTCCCGCAAGTTTATCCGTGAGTGGGGTGGGTTAGGGTCGATTGAAGATAATATTGAGGTCGAACAGGCGGATTTGGATAGGCTATGTTGATGTGTTGGGCGGTGGCGGGTTGAAAAAAAACCTACCCCCAAGGTTTTGGTTATTGCTCCATGCCTGTCTGAACTAGCACTGAGAGATTGCTTAAAAGTAGAGCTGCAACGATTAATCGATTAATCGATTAGTTGTCAACTATTAAATTAATCGCCAACTATTTTGATAATCGATTAATCGGTTTGAGTAATTTTTTAAGAAAAATATGTCAAAATTCTTTGATTCCAGCTTCTTAAATGTGAATATTTTCTGGTTTCTTTCCTCCTCTATGACAGTAAACTGAATATCTTTGGGTTGTGGACAAAACAAGACATTTGAGGACGTCATCTTGGGCTTTGGGAAACACTGATCCACATTTTTCACCATTTTGTGACATTTCATAGACCAAACAATTAATCGATTAATCGAGAAAATAATCGACAGATTAATCGGCAATGAAAATAATCGTTAGTTGCAGCCCTACTTAAAAGCTGCAGGAAGAGCAAGTTGTTTTGGTCCTACCGGCTTTCCTCCTCTCCTGGTGCTGCCAGTGTGACTACAGAGTGACGTCGGGCTCCTCTGCGACGCACTGCCACAATATCGGCACGGAAGCCAAAAATCAGTCTGTTATTTGGCAATTCACAGAGCAGTAGCATTGTAGTCAATCTGACAAGAGCCTGAAAATTAAACTTAAAATTCCACAATTTGCTCCATACTCGTTCCAGCTGTGATGTCATTGTAGATTGACATATAATTCTGACAACTGATTGGACAGATAGGCTACTCTCCATGGAGATCGGACCCACGTGGGGAATGGGGGACACAGAACCGAATGAACTGCATCACACATGGGCGACCCAAACCGTGGGTGGCGAACTGAACGGTTTGGATTAGGGATGTCAGATTCGGTTAATTTTGCTTTCGATAGGCCGACACCCATTAACCGGTAACTAACCGGTAAATTGTTAAGAAAAAACGCTCAATGACGTGAAATACAAGAAAGTGGCGCTTTCCTTTTAGTCCGGCGCTCCATTGACTCAATCAAAGCAACCCTGTATAATGTTAACCATAAATGTAAAATTATGTTATATTACAAGATTTCAGCATTGAGGTACTTACATTCATGATTTTGCGTAGGCATACTAACCTAAAAACCTATTATTGGGAACCGCAAGAAAGTTTCAGAGCGACAGAGACACACAGCGCCCCCGTAACCATAGCAACTCACTCTCACTCCTGCCTGCGTGCGCACGGCACGAGAGGAGAGAGAAGAGACGTTGACGTCCAGATTACTCTGAGCAGCATGCATGGGAATAAATTACAATATAATAGATTGGTGTATATTTCTCGCTTTCCCCCGATGGTCTGAATAACTTGCTGCTGCACGGTGCTGCTGTTGCGCTGTGCTGCTCTGTCTTGTCTGTCCATGCTCTGTCAGTGTCTCTTTTCGCGGCGCGACATTATCAGTTATGAATTTGTTTTTCACTGCATGAGAAAATAGACTTGTGGCGTGAGAGCGTGTGAGAAGTGGCAATTGCTTGAGTCTCTCGGTCAATGCGTGAGAGTTGGCAGCCCTGCTCAGACTGCTAGTTGAGCGGAGTGTGTATGCAAATTAACCTATTGACCAACATGCGTAACCGGTCAAAAATATTCTCAGTGGTTAACCGATTAACGGTTAACCATTGACATCCCTAGTTTGGATATTTTTTCGGTAATCGTTTCCTAGTCTGTACAGGATCTGTGCTTGTTGACTTGTCACCCAGAAGGCGGTGGGAGGAGGAGGGCGGCAGTACAACACAGCTGATAGGGTGTGTAGTAGAAAATCATGCTTATAGCTTATATATACATATAGTAAACATATATCCTAATACGCACAAGCGCAGGAAGGAACTTTGAAATTAATATTTTAATAATCACTCTGCCGCTCCTAGTACAGCGTACGTCATGAGTACACAGGAAGGGAACTACTTTGAATATAATAAAACCACGTTCTGCGTTGCCCCTAGCCAGCTGGCTAATCTATGTCACAAAAAATATTTTTGCTGGCGAACGTTTTATAGTGGAAATGAAGCATTTGATAATATGACTCTGGTTCATTCGCAATTTACCTCAGACAAGACATGACACTGCATTTAAGTCTGAAATTCACCTAGATTTGCTAGAAAAATCAACAACAGTTAACTTTTTCGCCACTAGGGCGCAGCCATCTTCCATCAAGCTAGCTGGTGAAGTCACGGGGATGGTTCGTCTCATCTGCTCAACCTACGTTTAACATTACTTTAAATAGAATAAGCACGGGAAATGTGTGTGCTGGGCTACTGCCAAAACTGTGCTCCTAAATATTTCATTAATATTTCATTTAACACAAAAAATTATACATCATATGATCAGGATTATCACAAAGTATATGAGACAGTACTGTATAATCCAGTGTTTCCCCTACATGTACCTAGCAGCGGTGTTACGCCGCTGCTGAAATATGACCGCCGCTGCTCAGGAGAGGAGAGGAGAGGAGGAGAGGAGAGGAGAGGAGAGGAGGGAGAGAGGAGGAGAAGAAGAGAGGAGGAGAAGAAGAGAGGAGAGGAGAGGAAACTAACGTTAAGCTATATTATTTTGCGCTACGGACGCTTCATATCCAGGTCAATTTACACACCTGTGAGTGAAGCATATAAACGAGAAACTTCGCGCTTACCTGATAATAGCTGCGGTTACATGAGACTTTTTTTTTTCATTCTGAATGAAATCATTCTGAAGGAAGATTGCCACGCAAGTGTTTACATGAGCGATACATATAACGATCGCATTAAATGTGCGTTTACATGCTCCACAGTATGTAATCAGAATAAAAGTTTCTGACATGCGCAAAACACAGAATCAGCACTCTAACATGGGCTTACGTTTTTAAGAGATGGATGTCGGTTATTTCTTTACTGCTGTTGTTTCTGATGAAGTGACAGTTTTATCACAACATACGACTCTGTGTCACAAAAAGACGTTTTGTTTTGCCCCCGCAATGATTGGGTCCATTTGTAATTTTCACCGCTGTAAACCGAAACCGGCCCGAGAGGCGGAGTCAGACTTGATATAAAAACGGGCTGCACCGCCTATATCAAACCCGAGCGCCCCGGGGTTAATAACAAGCACATCCATTCGAATCCTCCCGGAAAAAAGGGTAACGTAATTGACGTTACTTACGTTAAATGCGCGAGCTTGTGCAGAAAGAGGCGAGATAAAGAAAGTGATCGGAATGAGTGTTTACATGACGAAATTGTATCCATCGACCGGATTATGAAAGAGTTAAACAGCCCTCTCAAACGGAATGAAATTTCATTCGGATCGGCCAGTTTATTCTGATTGAAGCGTTTATATGAGGCATTTTTATTCTGATTGGGCTGCTGTTCTGATTAAAAGGCTGCATGTAAACGCATCTAATTGAAGCAAGCAATGCTGATCATGGATTCAGGATTACCATTCGCCAAAGGGAAAACAGTCCTGCAACTTCACGTATCGCACAGTAACGTTACAGCAAACGCAATCATTTGATAGGAATACTCAAGGAAACACATATCGGTGAAATAAACATTTGGAAGATCCATCTTGATACAAAGATTGTATTCCACATGCACCGATTGTTTTCTTCTTCCTGGAGGCGGGCCTTACTATGCGCGAGGGCCACCTTGACGCGCGAAAGCTGTCAATCTCAAAGACAGCTGACAGATTCCCTCACAGAGATATTAACGTTACATATTATTTGGATAGGATTCCCTTAAAGAAACGTCATAAATCTAAGTTATTTTATCATTGAAAATGTCATTACATTTAAGTAAATTAACACTGATAATACAACAGTGTGGTGATGCAAGTTAATTCTGGAAAAAAGGACAGTTAAGAATGAATAATTGGAAGAATGAATGACAGCTAGCTAGCCCCTAGCTAACACCCAATGGATGTAAACGGTCACCCAGTGAGTGATATGGGTCACATAAACTAATAGCTTAGATATCAAATCACGTTTGAATTTTCAGATGAGTTTAAAAGACTGGCTGATCAAAAGAAGAAAGAATTAATAATTGACAATAAATGTCAATTGTTTTAAAGATTATACTTTTATTATGTTCATTAAAAGTGTATTTTCCTAAATCTTGAGACACCTCATATGTAAGCTAGACATACATTTCCCATGCTCATTACTGTGCACAAATGTACTGTATGTACTTAGGCCTCAAGAGCCCTTCTGGTGCCGGTAGATAGAAACCTCCTGGCAGGGCACGCTTTGCAAGCACACAAAAAAGATTTTGTGCAAAAAAAATTTTTTAGTGCAGAAAACAAAATTTTTCTTTGTGCGCGTGCTTCACCTCTGCTGCTACAACTCCATCCTAGGGGAAACACTGTAATCATACAGTTAAGTCAGTTAAGTCTACATCGTAACAGTAATTATATGCTAATCATAATATATTGAAATAAAAAGTAAACAAAAATAGAATATTTTCACAACTAACATGACAGGGTAGGGTCAATCAAGTTGGAGCTGTGTGAAGGGGCGGAACGCCGTTTACTGTGCATGGTGTTTGTAAACACGGGACACATGCTGCACCGTGCAGGTGGTGCAGGCTGATCTAGTTCTTATTTGCCGTTTTCACAGAAGATTTGGACTTTGGGATGAATTATATGGATATGCAGAAGCAGTGGCTGAAGCGGGAGAGGACAACAAGACGCGGCTGAAGAGTGAGCTGATCTCGGTTTACGGTTTCAGCATGGCGAACATGCATAGCCGATAAGACAGTTGAGGAGGGAGCTGGATCGTGGCCAAACCTTAACCGGAGTGCCAGCATGATTCAGTATTTGTTGTCTCCACATCAAGGATCAAAAATTAATTATCCACACGGAGAGGAGGATAGGTGCACGAACACAAACCCGGTTTTCAGCTGGGAGCAGATATCTATTATCTAACCCGAATCGCAACATTCCTGCCAGGAGAAATGTTGCAATCAACCCTGACAAGTCTTCTGATGGTGAGTCATACTGTTTATTTATTTTGCCTAGTCTGCCTGCTTTGTAATGCAGAAAGTGCTTCGATTTGACTTGACTTGGTCTATTGGTATATTGATCATTATATTGTGGCGTGTGGCCATGACCGCTGGATTAGGCTGCTAAAGTTTGGTAAGCAGAGACGTGATGCGTTTGTGGTGCGGCAAGTTGATGGAGACAGTAGTAGAGCACAGACTTTGTGTGGAGAGTTGTGTGTGGGGTTTGGTTTCTTGGTATGCTCTAAGCACCTTCCCGTGGCGGCTGAATGTAGGTACTGTTATAAGCTCACCTGTTGTTTATTGAGCATCAGTGTCTCAGCAGGACGTCCCCCAATCAAAAATGGATTTCCTCAACAATGCCTTACTTTTATAATGTTATTTTTTATTGTAGTACATCTTAGTAATACACAAAGTTGGGTCTATACAGGTGTCTATTCGTTGTTTCATCTCCATTTTAAATGGCATTAAAAAGTCTGAAATTAGATTCCCAGAGGTCTTAAATATTTTCTTAATCATTTTAGCAATACTCAGTGTTGGCTTGTTGCACAAAATAACCATAATATATTAGCGGGGCAGTTTGAAAGTGTTGTTGATCAATGCCACTGTTACTTCAATGTTACCTAAACAAGCAGTCTGACCCATACTCTCTGTTTTGGTGGAGATGATCCACGCCCCTCTTGAGTTCGGGACTTCTTTCAGTTTCATTTGTGCAACCACGGCAGAACGAACTGCAGTAAGCTTAAAAAGCCTGACAAAGACCGCAGTAAGAAAGCTGCTCCTAAACCAGAGTGAATATTGCTGGAAAGGTTGAGGAGCTTAGGACTCTGAAAACAAGAGCGATGTGGAGTTGGCCTTGTGTTTATTGGACAGATAAACAATTTATTATGTAGCTAAAGTTAGCGACACACGTCACATGGCAAACGTTCGCTCCAGTGTTTCCCCTGTATTTTCTTCTGACAGCGCGGGGGGGTTGACGCCTCTTTCACAACCACATGTCGCTAATAGTCATTTCGACCATAAAGATGCATCTCGGCAGAAATACATTTGATGAAAAAAAAAATCTAGCAGATTTTCAGCAGCGGCGGCGCTACTGAATGACTTCACTGCGCATAAATATCTGTCAACAAACAACCTGTTGCTGGTAAGCGGCGAAAGGATATAGTTGGTTAGCGTTAGCTAGCTTGAGCTGCTAGACCTCTGGGTTAGCTGATAACAGAGCATCACTAGCTATTAATTCTATCTGTTAACTTGACTTCATTATAGTTCTGTAACTGTGGGATGTTTTAAACATTTATAGCAGAGTGCAATGGGATATGTTTCCTCTTCACTTGACATGCTGAACTGTAACACTACTTGCTAGGGGTGTAACGGTTCACAAAATTCACGGTGTGGTTCGATACAACACAGTGGTGTCACAGTTCGGTATGTTTTCGATACAGCAAAAGACATGCATGATTTAAAAAAATTTTATTTATTAAAACTAACATCATAAAGTATGATCTTTTTTTACTTGGAACACAATGATTGAGTTATACCTGACCTGATCTTCTGGGGTGTCTTCTTAGCAGCAAATAAAACAAAAACAGCTCCTTACAAAAAATACAATGTAGTATTGTAGTAGTTATAAACAAATACAAACAAAAGAAACAATTCTGTTTTTATATGTAACTCAGTATGTTTTTACTCAATTACATTTTTTTTTTCATAAAGATGAGAATATCCACATTTTCTGTAGAGAGAACAGATCTGCTTGATGTCACCTGCAGTGGAAAATACCCTGGCATTGTCAGTAGTCACAGGAATAGTTACATTAGCTCGCTCCAACTTCTACTGCTTCTGTCATCCCTTTGGATGACTGTTCTCGCTGGTGTGACTCTCAAGGGAACGTGTCTGAAGAACGGGGCTTTTCATCTCCCGCTCAGCGGTAAGGTAATGTGCCGTTACAGTCAGATAACTTTGTGTAGCCCTTGACGTCCAGCCGTCTGTGGTCAGAGCAACAGCGGGTGCTTTGTGGTTCTCTATTTGGGCTTTTGTTTTTTTTTGTACAAAGCAGGAATTATGGTCTGGCTGAAATGGGCTCGTAAAGGAATCGTGTAACAGGGCTCAATTACCTCAAGCATGTTCGTAAAGCCTACGTTTTCCATTACAGAGTAGGGTCTCATATCCGTGGCTCTAAACGTACCAATCGCTGCAGTGATTTCTTTTGCCATTTGAATCAGCTGGGAATGGCTGCCTAAATGTGTGTTGCTCCTTGTTTTTCGTCTAGTTCCGCCTATTGACACACTGGGGTGATGTCGGCGTAAATGAGTTGACATGTTCGAAGTATTCCCACTGCAGCTAGTAGCTTAAGATACTATCTTAGCGTAACGTGCCGGCTGGTGTGCCTCACTGGAGTAGGGAATGTTTTTGTTTGGGAAGGGAGGGGCAGACAGCACATAACAGGCCTTGTTGAGGGCAGTGGCACTGAAACATTATATTTCACACAATTTAAGCTATATTTTATTTTCCAAATGTAATAGGATTAATCCAACGAATCGTTCGGTTTGTAATGCGTACTGAACCAGAAGCCTCTTACCGAACGGTTCAATACGAATACGTGTCTTGTTATACCCCTACTACTTGCCTAGATGGTGTCTGTTGTGAAAACACCAGTTCATACTTTGTCAGTTTCAGACCACCGTAGCTCAGTGGGACAGGAGGGATGAGAGAGGTTGGGTGGAGCTGGGGCTGTGTGACTTGTGGAGGAGGATCTCCTTGGGACACACGTTTGCTGATGTTGTTGTAGTCCCTGTGGCTGCTGTTAGATATTACTAAAGGGCCCATGTTACTAATCCCTTAACCTAATTACTTGTCTGAATTTCAAATTTTAATCGTGAATTTTAATATTAATTGTGATTTATTATAGCCAGTAATTTGCGTATGTCTGTTGGCATACCGTAGGAACCGCTGAACTTTATAATTCTGACAGACTGATTCAGGCCGGAATAAAATTGATGCATCGTTACTGGATGCTTGGGAACTTTAGACTGAAATGAGTGTGATAAATAATTGGGAAAGTCTGTGGAGACATACAGATGCACAGGAGATGGCTAGCTAATCCAGAGATGGAAAAATGGAAATTTTCACAACAATAGCTGGAAGAGAAAGATTTCCAGGCATGGTTGCGTGCCGTTAACATAAATGACCGGGAAGCCTACTGTGCAGTCTGTAAGAAATCATTTAAGTTATACACTATGGGCATCAATGCTAGTAATTTGTTCCCACTCCATTCTTTGTCATCGCTACAGTGGCCCTCCCATTGGTAAAACAAAGTGATGGACTTCTTCTCACCCATCAAGACTGTGCGTGGTTTTGCTTTCACATACTACTTTTGTGTAACCTTAATGGTGTGACCAGTTACGGCTTGGAGTGGCATTAAAATGTCTTTGTGCTATTAAAAAGGTCTTAAAAAACATTCAATTCAATTTGCTGATACCTGCAGATACCTTGTGTACGCTGGCATCTAGGGCTGCAACTAACTATTATTTTCATTGTCGATTATTTTCTTGATTAATCGATTAGTTGTTTGGTCTATAAAATGTCAGAAAATGGTGAAAAATGTCGATCAGTGTTTCCCAAAGCCCAAGATGACGTCCTCAAATGTCTCGTTTTGTCCACAACCCAAAGATATTCAGTTTACTGTCATAGAGGAGTAAAGAAACCAGAAAATATTCACATTTCAGAAGCTGGAATCAGAGAATTTTTGTACTTATTTTTCTTAAAAAATTACTCAAACCGATTAATCGATTATCAAAATAGTTGGCGATTAATTTAATAGTTGACAACTAATCGATTAATCGTTGCAGCTCTACTGGCGTCCACAGAAAGCAAGCGTTTCCGCTTGTCTGCCAAATATGCAAACACAGTACTTCTTTATGTAACATAACAACATTACAATAGGGTTCTACTGTGTGAGCAAAATGCTTGCATTTGCATTTTTTTTTTAAATGCCAGGATGAATTAGGGCTGGGCGATAATTCAATATTATCATTTATCGTCTTTCAGTGGAATCATATCGTGATGATATGAAGATATTTTAATATCGTGACACACATTTCTGCTGTCTGAATTGATGATGACAAGTACATTTTAATTAAAAACTGATAAAATGAGGTATGGTAGAAATATTATTTGAAAATTTCAGTTTTGTTTGACACCACACCTAACATTACCATTCGGTTCAATGAGATGAACATTAATTTGATCATTTAACGTGATTTTGCATACATGAACCATATCGTGATATATATTGATATCGAGAAAAATCCTTATGATTATCATGATATTGATTTCAACCATATCGCCCAGCCCTAGGATGAATTTAGGGGCACCGGTGTGAGAGTAGGGATGCAGCGATTAAGCGATGTCACTTGAAACAGGTTTAACTTGTACGTAAACCAAATGGAAGTATTGTAGCGCCCATCATTACTTTACATGCATTACATTTTATAAAAGCTCAAAGTGGCATGACGTAATCTAGTCCAAAGGTATTCCAGCGTTAATTCTCAGCAGTGTGTCTTCCATTCACAGGGCTGAATCAGCTCGTTTGGTGCAATTATTGACTTCCTGTTTGCATCTGTATCAGGCTAGGTGGAAAAAACGAACCTATTGCACACAAGTCTAATAATTTTTTTTTGTTTATCTCCAAAGGCAGTTACTGTATTATTATTTCACTTTCAAATGGCAACTATTGTGAATTCTAAAAGGCAACTAGGCTACATACGTTTTTCCACTGTATTTAAATTTTAATATAGAGTACGTTATTTTTTTGCAGAACCAGAAATGTTGTGAAAAATACAATAAAATCTGTAATTATAAAATGCTCATTTGATTTTCCTTGTCATTAGCGCATAACAACTGTGAATTTGTGATTTTTTTTTTCTTCACTATTATTACCATCAAATGCTCAAACCGTTGCCACAGGTTTGCCGCTCTGTGCAATTATTGGGCAGATGGCAGACAGATGGGTTCACAGACATTCATAACTAGTTTGTGCTCCTAGACTTTGCTGTGTGCGCCTATGTATGTTTTTTCAACTTAGGAGCACCAGTGCTCCCTGGCAAAAAGCTTACCTTAGTATTCAGTATTCAGGTTAAACAGTAAACATCCCCATATTAGCTCTGCTAATGCTAACTAGCTACTGTTAGAAGCTATGCTAGTCACTTTCAGCAATCATAACCACAGCAAACAATGTATTACATTGCTGGCCACAACAAAGCATTAGGTTACTACTGAGCAAGTATTTGCCCAGTAGTCAGCTGCTCTCTTGTTCCTATTGGCTTTTGGTTTATCTTTGGGATCCTGGAGAAAGTTTCAAGCACCCCCTTGTTACTAGGGTTGGGTACCGATACCCGGCACCACTATGGCACCGGTTCCTATACAACCGGTACCTACTGGACCGAAATGCAATGCAGATTTCGGTGCCTCATTTCGGTGTCATGCCTGAGCTACCAGTTGAAATATCCACCCTCCGGTGCTCCGAAACCTCCACACGCACCTTCACTAATGAGCGCACTGCTTGAAATCCACTGTATTTCTCTGGTATGACGCGCCTGCCGCTTTCCTCTCCTGTGCGACTTGCCTTCCAATTTTTGTTCGAAAGCCAAACAGCACTGCTCGTCAATGTCACATTTTGGTTGCTTAGCCAATCAGATAAAAGAAGAGGTGGGTCGTTTTCATTACCAATAACGTATGGAGTAGATATATAGGCCTAGCTATTAGGAATTCTTCTCGCAAGCAGTCACATTCGCTTATATCTTGCGCCAAATCTACAGTGGGTGTGTCACGTCAGCAGCACGTAAGCAGCACGCATGAGTCCTGCATTGTGTCTACACTGGTTCAGTTTTAGTTGCGTTTTAGCCGCGCATTCAAAAGCGTGAAAACAAGAACAAAGCTTCAAAATACACTAGCCGAAATTGAAATACATCATTGATATGGGCAAATAAGCCTATACGTATGTAGGCTATATCAACACAAAAGTCATTGAATATGTAATTAAAATTTCTCCAGAATGCAGCATCAGTGCATCAGTCCATGATTAGTACTTATAATTGAAACCGAAAGGAATAAGGAGACCATCATTCTCAGCTATTGTCTAGATTATAGGCTTCGCCACCCAAGCAAAGACACCAACAGACCGCATCAGCATTACAACCTGTCCGCATCTAATAACCTAATGTAGAAAACAACACCATACTTCAAAACCTCATCTTTGTAATAAAAGCAACACAACCAAATAAGTGTCTGTGTATACAATATATACAGGGGGAAACTGAGGCGTAGCCATTACTTTATTATATAAAATATTATAGGCACGTCGCCAAATGCACTTGAGTACGCAAACGGCAAAAAGAACTGTCCAATTAAATGATAAACAGTAACGAAATATAAGGTATTTAAAAAACATGACAGGCTTCTTCAATCATCGTGAATTTACTTCATGGAATTCCTGGAATGCGCTATTACGTACTAATCTCACATTTCCTATAGTCTACCTTAGTGTTATAGGCCTATAAAATAACCAGTGTGGATAACATTCGTTAAATGTCAAATATTTATACATTTATAATGAGCTCTGTCTAGAGATGCACCGATCGATCGGCCGGTGACCGGAATCGGCTGGTTTTCAGCTGATCGGCCATGACCGGTGACCGGCAGATCAGTCTCATATATCCGATTCTGCGCCGGTCAAATTTAAGACAACGGTAAAAACTCTGCTGTAATAGTCCATACAGCCATACTGATCTCCGTTCCAGCGCGTCCCATCTCCCGCCGCTGTCCCTTCCACCGCGCACACGGGTCGCATCGATCCTCCCGATCCTGTCGAAAAACCCGTTCGCCGGGCACCCGGTGACGCATTAGCGTCGGGACCCCCGCCGAAATATCGGACCGGCACCGTGCACCCGAGAAAACTCCGGAAGCGTCGGCCGATGCGCCGAAACCACCATACTCTGTGTGTCTCTCTCTCCGCCGACAGAAGCTCGCGCATATGCATGGAAATAAACGGTGATATGATGTAATTGTATAGATTTTACTTTTCAAGCTTATGTTTATCACATGCATGATATTGGTCAGCTTGCTTACTGTGTGGGAGAAACGAGCTATCTCCCGATCTCAGCGGAGTCAAAACAAAAAGTCATTTTTTTTCACCACAAGATGGCACTATGACTCTTTAAATCTCCATTACATTGGGCTGGGCTCCATGGATAACCTTTTGATGTGTGTTGTTATATAGATCTGTTGCACCTGTTTTCTTTTGGGAAAGTAAAACATGTTAGATAAAGCAGGATATACTGCAATTCATTTTCAGTTGGATTTTATTTGTGCACAAAAGCTCTGTCCAGTAACTTGGAGCACAATTTTGAGATTTGTTTGAGTGAGAGTGAGAGAAGGTCCTGTAACCTGGTGCAGTTTTGGAGAAAATGTAAGTTATTAATAGTCAATGTTTTATTATGAACATACAATTGAATTTAAATTTTCCATTAAAGAAAAGTAAAAAAAATGTGTGTGTATGCTGTTAATTATAGTTCTTAGAAAGAATCAGAATCGGCCAAAATCGGAATCGGCAGGTCAGACTTTTAAAAAATCGGAAATCGGAATCGGCTAAGAAAATTGCAATCGGTGCATCTCTAGCTCTGTCCATTAAATCCATTTGGGAACGTTTTACGCACACACTTTCTCTCCTCGCCTCTATTCCTCCGACCCAGACAACACACACTCACTGGATTTCTCTGAAGCGGCTCCTTGGCATGGTTTTTCTGAAAAAAGTGTTTCTGACGACTAGCTGTTGATATTCATGTTTGGATATTCCATGGAAATACAGGAGCGCAATATTGCGCAATGAATGCTTTCAGTTTATCCACAGACAGGCTGTCCCATGTAGACATAGACTGTGCAGGAGCTCTGTTCACCTCATCATACTGTTGATCTATGTGAGTAATCGTATATATGTGAAATTATTTTATGTGGAGTTTTGATGGTGCTGACTTGATCTATGTTAAAAGGAGGAGAGGGAGAGACTTTCACCTGTCTAGCAATGCCCTGTAGCCCGTTGTACTGCTGTAAGCTGGAGGTATGTTGCAAACAATGTATTTACGATTCTATTTTTTTAATTCTGAAAATGCAGGCATTTAAAGCCCAAATATTTAGAAAAAGTCATTGAGGAATGAGACTGTAGTATTTCCAGTATTTCAGAAATTTCCCCAAGCGCCGGCTATTTAGCCGTCTACTCACCTCTGTCTGGCCGGCTACTTTTATAACTGAATGTCACTAAAGCTACATACACACTGCCAGAATTTGGTAGTGACAACCGAATTGAGTGAATGCACGTATGGTACATGGGAGTCACTCCACTCCTACGATCTCACGATGGCTGTAAATAATGTCTGTAACCATAGTAATGTTTACTTCAGATCAATATGGCGGCTACCATTGCCTGTATTTTCGGTTTACTTGACACCAGTAACCAGAGGCGTCAATTTATCCATAAGATCTTAATAACCTGCCACTGATAGCGGCGTCACATTCTCTTTTTTCACCGCATGGACTTGATAGTTTTAACTGCAACATTTGCGCCGAAGACCGCTGAACTGGTAGGAACAACCGCAATGTTGAGGAAACAGACTGGATAGAAAATTTGAGAATGTCTCACAACACTTACCTCCGTCTCTTTCAAATTAACGATGGTAACGTTAAGTAACGTAACGAGTGTTTCACCTTACGTCACACACCAACGTAATGTTAATCTGCGCAAGCCATTCTGGTCCTTGATTTTGATGTTGCCACCCAAGTTTAACCAATCCTGACAAGTCCCACTTGACTCACTCACTGACTTGATTTTGCCAATGTTCAAAATATAAATGGGAGAAGTAAAGGGAGGAACAGGGAAAGATCATAGGGGCTTCTGTTTTAGGAGGGTTTGTTAAAGCCCCAGTATGCAGGTATTATGACCATGTAAAATTAGGGCATTTCCTCATTATTTAAACTGATTTATGTTTCCATAATTATTGGATCTCAGTTCTCTGAGTGCAGTAGTACTCAGGAGAGAGATCCAGTATTGCTCTGAGAAGACTAAAATATGAACTTTGTTCTTATATTTATTACGATTTGTTATAATATTTTTGTTTTAGCCTACTTATTTTCTACAATTAAAAACTGCATTTCTGCACTGACTCAAGAAAGTACATTAAACTAACCCTAATCCTAACCACAATTAATAAAGATTATCCATTTATTTTTCAATTGAGCATTGAGCCTTTAATAAAAATGTTTATTCATGATATTTTCATGCTTTCATAAACATATTTAAAGTTTGGTAAAAAAAGTGGCATCACTGGAAAAATGTGTCTTGCCGCCACAAACATCCCTTAGCCGGTTACTTTTCCCATCTGGCTGGCTACTCCCCCTGCGCCAGCCCTGTTTAGTGTTAATAGAAAAAATACGGGAAAAAATGGAACGCGCGCCTGTACGCGGCCGGTGTAGACAGCAGTACTGATTAAAATGGGAGCGTTTCTATGGTATTAAAACAGTCTCATAAGTATTCACAAACAAATGTCAAGTTACGTAACTCCTAAAACACAATGCACAAATAAACGCGGAGTGATTTGTATGTGTAACCCATCATTTGAATAAACTGATTTGAAAATATGCGTCAACATTTGTAAATAAATGCGTCTAATCTACAACTCGCATATCATTACTTGTAAATCAACACAAACATTTGTACAAATACATTGTCATATTTTTACTCAAACACCCCCATTTGCATGACTTAATAACATTCACAATCCTTAAATTCATTTGCGAATCGTCAACTAAGCCTCACAAAATCCACAAATGCAGGGAAGACCAAGTGCTTTCCAGTAGATGGCGGTAATGCAACATTTATGGATGCCAAGATGCCAAATGCTGTTAAACTAAACAGAAGAAGAAGAAGACCAAGTGAAGGGACCACCAGGGCGGAGACTGCCCATTGTTCCGACGGCCCATTATTCCGAAACCCCAATAGTCTGAAAAATGTCCCATTGGACCCAAAGCCCATTTGTCCGACAGCCCGTTATCCCGAAAACAAACGCCGATTGCTCCGAAAATCCACACTCTCCCTGCAATTACCACCGGTGTGTGGTAACTCAGCAAGGAAAGTTAGGTTTTGCTGCAGCATCACCCTCCGTTTGGCTAGCTCGATACAAACTTTGTATTCAACATTCCTGTCACTTTTCCACCTTGACTCACTTGTTTGCGTATGCGGGCAAGGATCTGCATAGTTTGCAGTAGACTTGGCCGTTTTCTTCATTATAGCCTAGCCACGGCCACCGCTCTAACCAATGAGGTAAGAAGGCTCTTTTCCTCTTTTTTTCATAGTCGTCTGCACCCCGTTTTTTTTACAAACATGGCAGCAGTAGCCAAAGCACAGTAGCCCGGTCGCGAGCGCGGTGAGGCTTACATTGAATTGGGATTACTTTTTACGCGGGTGGGAAATCCGTGTAAAAAATGTGGATCCTACTGGCACACTGGGCCAGTTAAAGGCTTTACCAGCTGGCCCGGGGGTTGTAAATACTATACTGTCGGGCCACCGGGCCAGTGCTTATGTCAAGCCCTGCCTATAGGGCATATAACTACGTTGTACTTCTGGCACTCATGGTGGTACCCTTGTTGCATCTTTATTAGGGCTACAACTAATGATTATTTTGGTAATCTATGGATTATTGGATTAATCTGTCGACTATTTTTTCGATTAATCTAAAGATTATTTTCTTAGTTACATTATTCATGACAAAATAAAAATGAATCAAACAGCTCAAAATGCAAAGCTTTATTGAGCTCTCAAGTCTTGGAGGAGCAGGTGTAGGAGGCTTTCTGTCAAGACTCTGCTGAGGAGAAAATCATATATACACCTTTGTATGTTATGATAGAATAATATTGTCTTAGGTGTTGATAATACAGAAATGTATTGATGAATTGTATTCAGTAATTTAATGCCTGCAAATGCCATGGAAGTAGAGGTGAGAGACCACATGAATTTACTACTTTAACTTTGGGCTTGTTCTTTAACATTGTGATATTTGAGCGCGAGAGCTGTCAGTTATCTTTATCCTATAAGGTTAGTAATTAGGGCCGGAGCACGACATCGTGCGAAGCCCTATTGAAACTGAAGGAATATTATTATTATTTTACGCCGGCCAAATAAATTGCACTTTTGATGGCCTAAACGTGCTCGAAAAGTTGCACAACTTTGCACATACGTCAGAATTGGCGAAAAATTATATATTTTGTGGGTCTCGCACATGGGTGTGGCAAAATGGCTCAATAGCGCCCCCTACAAAATTTCAACGACATAGCCCCCGCCGTACGTTTCCCCTAGACGTACGAAACTTGGTAGGCACATGTATCATGTCCAGACTTAAAAAAAAGTCAGTTGGCGCCATGCCCTAAACCCAACAGGAAGTCGGCCATTTTGAATTAATTGTGACATCTTTGGGCATTTTTGGTCATTTGCAGGGGTCGTACTTTAACAAACTCCTCCTAGGGGGTTGATTGGATCCACGTCAAACTTGGTCAGCGTGTATAAAAGACCTTGACGATGAAAAGTTATCAAAAGCCATGGCGTCAAAATTCCATGTTTCGCCACGAAACAGGAAGTGGGTTGTAACTCCGCTGTACATGGTCAAATCTGGCCCAGACTTCACATGGTGGATGAGAGTCCCGGCCTGAACACATCTACATGCCAATATTCGGTTATAGTCATAGCGCCACCTACTGACAACAGGAAATGCCATGTTTTAAACTTTGCTGTGCTTCTCCTAGCGGGTTGACCAGATCCACCTCAAATGTGGTCAGAAAAGCTGTAGGACCTTGATGACGCTTAGCTGTGAAGATCGGGAGCTTTCGTCGAACGGCGTTGCCCTGGCGGAACGGTGAATTTCGATGTTTCGGGAAGCTGTGTTAACTTCAGTGTACATTGTTCGATCTGCACCAGATTTCACATGCTGGACAAGAGTCCAGGCCTGAGGACATATACAGGCCAATTGGGAGTCACAGTCATTGCGCCACCTACTGGCAACCGGAAGTAAGCCTTGCGTGACAATCATCATTGGATTTACATGGAATTTTCATGGTGTGGGCCACGTCGACCGGTCGGTGTCCGGTAACGACGCCGCGGCTGCGGCACACCCCGACTTGCACACAGCTGCGAGGGCCCGCTCATCACTGCTTGTTATCTAACTATAACTAGCCACAGCGAGCATCACATATAGGTCTGTAGTCACGTTACTCATCACTGACAGCCAGGTAGCATAAACAACGTTACTCACCAACTATTATCGTTTCAGAAGTTGCTCCGGGATACTTTTGTTTTAAATGTTGGTGTGGTGCCATTCTATTCTCCAGAGGTTTCACTCTGCTGTAGTATTGGCTTCAGAGCGTCTATGCTTTAGAGCTGAAAAAACTTCTGATAGAGCTTTTGAAACTCGCAGTCTCGTGGTACATTTATTTTATTTATTTGAATGTCCTGCAGATCTGGTTATATTTTCCATGGTATTTTCAGCCATCTAAGGGAAATTAGGGATTAGGGAAACGTCTTCTTTGCCTCTCTACTGCATGTCGATCAGATGGACATTTTAAGCATTGCTGCCACCTAGCGCTGCCTTTGTGCATTGCATCATTGACTGTATATAGCCCTGATGCAGCCTGAAAATGTAAAGATATGCAACGCGTTGGTGATAAAAATCCATGTCAACATCTTTTCGTAATCGATGTAGTCAACTAATCGTTTCAGCCCTAATCTTTATTTGAATGAGCCCTGTGGGAGAACACACTGGATCTCCCAGAAGGGAGTTAACCTGATGGATAGCCACCCTATTTCTGAAGACAAGGCTGAAAATGACATACCCAAAATAAAATGGTTACTGTTCTTGAACCCCTATGACTACAGGCAAAAGCTTGATCATTCCTGAAAGCTAAGCCTTGGAAGTTTCTTCTCCAAGTGTCAGAATTACTCTAAGTGTTACTGACACTGAGTAACACCAGCTCAAACACAGTGGAAATTGCAATTTCATTTCCGCCTAAAAGAAAAACACTTTTTGAGTGTAGACAGTTACCTGTGGCTGTGGTACTTCAGCCTAGAAACTCAATGGAGCCACAGCCACAGGCCTGACCAAATCCAGGTTCAAAGTAGATGGAAAAACAACAAAATATGAGTATTTAGCAATGTTTTTTGTAGGGTAATATCTAGGCGGATTTCCAAATGGCCATTTGGAGACTCCAAATGGGCACCTGGTAACCAAATGACATTATGGGTCTTTAGAGGTATATAATACTATTTTTTTTTGTTTATTTCAACAATACCACACAAATTACTCATAAAAAAACCTTTGTTCTATTTTAGAAATCTTTTTTTTTTTTTTGGTCATCTCTTAGTCACCCAAAACCTCTCCAAAAGTGGCCAAATGGGCTTACCATTATCCAAATGATTTTTATGTGACTGAAAAACATACCAAACATAACACTTTAGGTAGAAGAACAGAGTCAAACCAAATAACTTCAGTGCAAATAGTTTTCTTTATTTTTGAAGGGCTGTATCTGATACAGAAGAGCACAATTATACAAATAAGAAATATAAATTTACCAACTTGTACACTATAACACGTGTACAATATAATAAAAGTATTGCACCAAGCAAAAATACTGTATATATATGTAAAAGTACAAAGCGTAAGAAAAGTACAATAAATGTACAAAAAATATTGTGCAATAATTGACCAAAAAAACAAATAAAAAATACTGTTGTAAAATATAATACAAAAGTATTGCACCAAGTAAAAATATATATCTAAAAGTTCTTTGAGAAAATATTTTTTGCACATTCACACATCAGAACTGTTTACATCGAACTATTTACAATGGTTGCACAGAAGTGCTTTGAAGCAAGCAGGGTCATTGCCTCACAGGTTGTTCAGATCGTGCCAGGCATTGAAGCAATCCCGCTTCGGCAACAGGCACAATGGTGTATCACAGGACACACACTTCAAAGGGGTTTTCTGGTGGCAGTGCCTGCACTTCCGCCTACCAGCCGTGCTGTCACCTGCAATGTACGCTAGTTTGTGAGAAGCACCAGGAGGAGCAGGGGGAGGTGGTGGAGGTGTAGCTGTGGATGGTGAGCCGATCCTGAAGAGCTCCAAGACAAGTGTCTCCCGGAATGCTTTCTGGGTAAGAGCTTTTTCTTTTTTTGCCTTGGCCAACTCCTTGTGGATGATGTAGGCATTCACGACTGCAATGTCGACAAAGTGGTAGAAAAAAAGTCCTGTACCAGTTCTTTGTCTTGTGGATCACGTTGTAATACCCAATCAGGGCATCAGAGATATCCACTCCCCCCATGTTCTTGTTGTAGTCCTTCACTGCTGCTGGAACAGGGATATCCTTGCGTGACCACTGTCCATCATTTCCCTTCACTTTCCTTTGGACAGTGTCTCCTCCAAAGGCTTTGTGGATGGTAGAGCACATGGACACTTCCCGTATGTCCTTCCATTGCACAAACAGCAGGTCACCATCTCTGATCCAGCGCAGACTTCCTCTGGGAGCGTTTTTGGGCAAGGCGTTCACTGTGGTTCTTGGGAAGCCAATCCTGTTAGTCCGGATAGTGCCACAAGCCTTTACCTTCTTTTGGAGGATGTCCCTAAAAAGTGTGGGGCTCGTGTAGAAGTTATCCACATATAACTTGTAGCCTGTGCCCAACAGCTTTTCTTCGAGAAGCATCACAACAGAGTCATAGCTAAGACCCTTGCCCTGCTGGACAGGGGACTTTCCTTCATACACAAAAAAGTTCCAGGTGTAACCACACAGGGAGTCTGCCAGGACAAACAGTTTGTATCCCCATTTTGTAGGTTTGTCCTTCATATATTGCTTGAGTGCAATTCTGGCCTTTGATGCCACCATTCTCTCATCTATGGAGATGTTCTGTGATGGCTGGAAATTGCTCATGCAGGCTTCCCTAATGCTGTTGTACAGTGGCTTGATTTTGCACAACCGGTCAAAGGCTGCTG
This sequence comes from Centroberyx affinis, assembly GCF_046629955.1. NCBI lineage: Eukaryota > Metazoa > Chordata > Actinopteri > Beryciformes > Berycidae > Centroberyx > Centroberyx affinis. Next base: position 45,041 of record NW_027281217.1, on the reverse strand, counting down.
TTCCTCTCTTCTTCTCATTCTCAGCATCCACCTTTGGATCACTGAGATGGAGAGCAAATGTGATGGCCAGAAATCTCCTGCATGACATGATCCTGCTGGGCAGTTGCAGGCCGTACAGCTCGGACCTCCTCCAGTAGTCTGTGAGTGAGCAGAATCTGGCAAAACCCATGTAAATCACAAGTGCCAGGAAGGAGTACATGTCTTGCAGTGTGATCAAATGCCATGGCCTGGCTTTCCCCTCTTGTTTCTTGGTACCATAGGCATTTGAGTGGTTTGCAATTGTTTGCAGCGTTGAGGACGACATGAACAGCTGAAACAACTGCAGTGGACTGTAGGATGCAGTGGAGGACACCTGTGGTCCAGGTGCTCTGGCAGGCCTGAAGACTGGCTGTGGTGGGTCAACATCTGCCTCATCTACATTGCGCCATCTGTCCTCAGAGCTGCTGGTGGAAGCAGTGTGTTGAGATCTGCTCCCTCGTCCTCTTCCCCTGCCCCCCCTTCCTCTCTTTGCTCTCCCCTTGCCACCTCTGGCAGCAGCGGGGGAGGTCTTGGAGACAGTAACAGCAGGGGGGGTTGGCTGTGATGCTGCAGCTGTTGAGGTGGAGGGCTCTTCAGCGGGGGAGGTGGTGGCCAGTGAAGAACGGCTACGCTTCCTCTGTGGTGTGGTGGTCTCTGGCTCCCAGTCCTCATCAGATGGCTCCTCATCTGATGAAGGGCTAATGTAAAAAATCATAGTAACAAACATTAGCCATCTTATTTACTGATCCACTTATTGAGGTGCAGTGACTGCAATTTGAATCAAATCCCCCCATCCCCATTGTCAGGTCTCCACTCTGCTGCAAATAAACATCTACTGTCTGCCCCCCACCCCCAGTCTCAGGTGACCACTCTAATGCAAATAAACATCTACTGTCTGCCCCCCACCCCCAGTCTCAGGTGACCTCCCTAATGCAAATAAACACCTACTGTCTGCCCCCCACCCCCAGTCTCAGGTGACCTCCCTAATGCAAATAAACACCTACTGTCTGCCCCCCACCCCCAGTTTCAGGTGACCACTCTAATGCAAATGAACACCCATTGTCTACCACCACCCCTAGTTTCAGGTCTCTACTCTGTTCCAAGTAAACACCTTTGTATAGACTTCTCATTGTTTATTACACTGTAACATAGCATTCATAAATAGAAAGGAATACATTGGCTGGCTGGAAAATCAATAGGTTATAGTACTATATAAATCATATTATTGAATTTTATAAATCGGCGTCATGAAAGTAAGTACCAAGCTATGATATCTGCATTACATCACCTTTGTATGCATCAAACATATCCCACAAATCCACATGCCATTTTAATTATGGAAAATCAAGCCTACTCCTTATTCATAAACGCATTGAATAAATAACATTTTGAAAATGTATTTAGATACTCACCAATCTAGCACAGCATCAAGTCCTTGGAGAAACATATCCTCCGCTGTGGAGTCAATGCTGCTGCTAGTACCGGATTCATCGTCAGATATGTCTTCATCCACATCACTTTGACGGGTAACCAATTCCACGGCTTCATCCACGGTATACCGAGTCTTTTGCTTTGCTTTCGGCATTGTAAAATGGCAACAAAATCCAAAAGAATGGTCAACAAAAGTATTTTGCCGGCGTAGAAGCGCTGTATTCTGTGCGTAACGCGCTCAGTGTTCGAAAGCGGTGCGCAATGGAAAACAGCCAAAACTCTCCACCTGTATTACGCCGACACTGTAAAGCATGCCCTCTTGCTGAACCATAACATGTTATACATCGTTGGAATCGGAATCTCATTGGCTGTAAGACTTGTCAGTCAGAAATCTATTCGTCTGCCATTGGCTCGATGTGTATGACGTAGACGCTAACTTGACTCACCTGGTTTGCCGATAGCCAAGGAAGCGCTGGTTCGCTTTACTGACACACTGTTTAGCCAATACGGATCGCAGAATCATGTGGGATGGCTTGATTTGTTCCAAAGAGTCTATAGATTACAGAGAGAGTAAGCTTTCACATGTAGCCCTCCGTCGTCAAGCGTTACAAACGCTAAACCGGACACAAACAATGTCTACTTCAGAGACTTGCAAAGTCAACAAAGGGCGTTTTATTGATGATTTCCAGAGTCAGCATGTTTGTGTGACTAAATGCAATGGCTAGTTTTGTTTGTTGGACCCTTGCCTTGATCTGGATACCAAGATTACCATGATGCATGTTATTTTTGGACTTCCAGACGACATTGAAAGTAGGGAGCTCCCATCTTGTCTTGGTTTGTTTTCTGTGCACTCTTTACACACAAGCTGTGTTTGCTCTTGCTGCGTCTCTGTGATCCTAGAACGGTTGGCTTCGATCGACTCGCGAGACTCGCTCCTTTCGAACGATGTGTAACATGACCAGATTTATTGAAAATTTCACCCTATTAATGAGTAATGAACAATAATTACATGCCCTACGGCCCGTGCACGGTCTAGTGCAAAACATCAGGTTAAAGTTATTTTATTGTATGTTTTTATGCTTTATATTTACTAATGTTGTGTGTCTGTAACCTTTAAACCTGTCATTGATGCTGCTTTTTCTTGGCCAGGTCCCTGTTGTAAAAGAGGTCCTGTATCTCAATGAGGCTTTCCTGGTTAAATAATGGTTAAATACAAAAAGAAATCATCAGAAAGAGCTTGGATGCCTCATGATGAAATGAGATACGACTTTGATCTCAACTACACGTGTGTGTGTGTATATATACTGAAAAAAAACACAAAAAAAAATAAATATATATATATATATATATAAATAAAAATGCTTGGTGTTTCCTTAAAATACAATACAATATGCACAATACGCAGTCATTATCACAAAAGTTTAAAAAAAACAAACAAATGCAAACATATACACAGACATGCATACATACACAGTAAAATGAAAATAAAAATGCAACAATACACAGCAACGACAATAAACATTATACGCCTATTACATTCTTTTCGTTTACATTGCTAATTCTCCAGTATGGGACTTGTGATTTAGATAAAGGGTGAAGTTGAGTATAGAGCTAGAGCAATATCAAGCTGGCAGACAGGTCTATCAGAGGATATGAAAAACAAATAGCTGGCATCCTGTCATATCGGTTCCTTAAGTGCAGTTATCTGGGCAGTTAAATGAAGCATTTTTACCTTTAGTGTCCTGGACAACACACTTGAGAATGAACTGTGAATTGTAGGTTTTCCTCAACACAACTGTGTTTTTTGGACGGAGACAGTAAGACCCTGTGTTAATGATTTTTGTGACCAATGCCAAAGACCTTTCCTTAAGCACAGGCAAGTTATTTTAGGTGCTTGGGAGCACCTCTATAAGAACTAGGCTCTGTGTGTTCATTTGTTCATTCATTCTTTTGTCTGTTCGTGCATATCGCTTTTTGCAATGCACAGGGGAATTGTGGTATGTGCTCTTTAGGCCACACAGAGCCCTAAGACCCCTGCACAAGGAAAACGCAGTGTGCGCTTATACACTAAGCAGTACGGTATAAATTACACAAGCATAATCCAGCTCTAGGTTGGTGTGCAGTACATTCATACATACCAGGAAGTGGCTCAGTGATTTCGTATCTGTAGTGGCGTCGACACATGAATAAAATATTTTTTCAGTGATTGTCTTAGTTTACGCTACTACCGCGGAATACATTACCAGCGGGACAATGTTTTACCTCTGTTCCCAAATTCACTGGTTTCTGCAGTCACAATATTATATTGACATTAGCGCACCCTCTTGTGGAAGCAACTAGTAGCGCTGTGATACGTGTGTGTGTTTGTGTGTGTTTTGCAAAGAGCAAATGAGGTTAGCTAGCAGTTTTCTTGCCATTAAAAATGAATGAATAAACTTTTTAAAACGTGTGCTGTTGCTAGCCAACGTTAGCGAGCTAATGGAGTGCCTGTCATCAGCTATAAGGAAATGATTGCTAGCGTTAATGTTGTATGTCGGGTTACCGCAACGTTAGTCGCTGACCCTCACTGAGCTGCTGTCGGCTCCTCGTTATCGTTAGGTTGCATTGAGTTACATTATGATCTGTTCAAGCTCTATTCAGTAAAAATTAGTATTGGGCGAAGGTAAATTATAACGTTATCATGATGTGTTCAAATGTAATCTTGTAAAATTTTGTTTTTGGCAAGAAACTTGAATAAATACAGTTGTTTGAAGGAGGAACAACAAAAGCAAAAAATTAAAACTACTAATGCCAAGATTTTTTTTTAATCAAAGCAAATATTTAAATAAAAATACAATAATTTATTAGCTAATCATTTGAGTTGTGTGTTTTTATGTAAATAACTACTATAGATGACAATAACAAAGTAAAAGGATAACATTTAGAATTTTGGACGGTTTACACTGACTTTGGGACGGTTGAAATTATTTTTCGGGATGGTGGTGAAAAAAGTTAGTCTGGAGCCTTGTTATATCCCCATCTATGTATGGTCTTGAGCACCACATGATTAGTACAATGGCATTACCCATTACAATAATTGTAATTGTATTATATTATAATACAATTACAATTATTGTAATGGGTAACGCATGCATATTAATGCATGCGTTCCCAACCCTCTCATTTCAGAAACAAGTAGCTACCCCAGTTAAAGGAAAGCAGCCCTCCCAGACCCTACCAGAAGTGTTTCAGCAGCAAAAAAAATATGAGAAAATTTCAAAGGAAGCCAAAACACTGAACAGAGCAGTGGCAGAATTCATTTGTTTGGACCAAATTCCAGTATACACGGTGGACAAATCCGGCTTTAGGGAATTGTTGAAGAAATTAAATAGCAGATATGAGCTTCCTGGGAGGAACTTCTTCATGTATACGGAAATACCAAAGCTTTATGTGGAAACCAGAGAGGCAGTTAGGGCACAGTGGCAGGGTCCAACAAGTACTTCTCCTGTACTACTGATCTGTGGACCAGCAGGGCCATGGACGCCTATATGGCTGTTACGGTGCAGCTGATAACAGAGAGCTGGGAGATGGAAGCGTGGTGCTTGGGGTGTTCGGCGCTGAACAGTGACCACATTGCCGAAAGCCTACGGGAGGCCCTGGATAAGATGATCGTGGAAAAGTGGAGTTTGCACATTAGCAGAATGGCAGGTATCACCACTGACAATGCATCAAACAACACAAAAGCCTTTTCGCATGACTACAACTGGATAAAATTTTTTGGGGACAATCTAGATTTGACCACCAATAAATCACTTGCCATTGACAGGATTTCGGCCAGCCTGTCCAGGCTACGGAAAACAATTTCCGCTTTCTCAAGGTCATCTAATGCCGCTTTTCCACCGCATGGTACCGGTTCGACTCGACTTGACTCGCCTCGCCTTTTTTGGTGGCACCTCGACAGAGGTGCTACGAAAAAAAGTACCAGGTACTAGGTAGTATGGTACCTGGTACTTTTTTTCGTAGCACCTCTGTCGAGGTTCCAAGCGAGCTGAGGCGAGCTGAGGCGATACCAAAAGGTGACGTGAAAACAATGCAGACTACTGATTGGTCAGAGAAAATCGTCATCGCGACACGGGACATAATGCTAATGTTAGCTACCAGGTTAGCTTACCCTCTTGTGTCGCCTTTGAGAGCAGTCTGCTGTCTCGCTGCCTTCAGCCGCTTCTGAAATAAAATCTGTTTCACATACCGAGAATCAAGAACACCATCCCTTCGATATCCTGCATTGTTGCTGTGTGTGTCGCGTTTCATGCAGCGTTGCGGCGTCGCTATGACGACCAGTTGTGGGGGGTGGGGCACATTGAGGGGGTACTATCTGCAGTGGAAAACCTTACTACCAAAAGCGAATAGAGTCGAGTCGAGCCGAGGCGAGTTGAGCCGGTAACATGCGGTGGAAAAGCAGCAAAAGATGACTAGGCTGCTGGCTGAAAAGCAGACAGACTTGGATATACCAAAGCACAAGCTGCTTCATGATGAACCAACACGCTGGAGCTCAGCGTATGACATGGTAGAGAGGTTTTTGGAGCAGCAGCAAGCTGTGAGTGGTGTCCTGGCCAACAACAGGAAGAAGTGGCATCTGATGCCAAAGGACAGTGACATCACCACCCTTGAAACCGTGAAGGAGGTGCTTGGCCCACTGCGACAGTTCATGGATGCCCTCAGTGGAGAGAAACACCCCACACTCTTGCACATGAAATGAAGGATGAAGTTTCAGCGGATCTGAAGAAGCGATATTAAGACCAAGATTTACAGATTACCCTCAACTGTCCCACATTCCTTGATCCTCATTTCAAACACACCTTTGTGTCAATGGAACCCGACGTGAAAGAAAGCCAGCATCAAAACAAGGAAGAAGAGAGAAAGCACTGACCTCAGAGCTGAGGAGAGATTGACCATTACACCGCAACTAAGAATTCAAAAAGAGCTGGAAATCTACACGAAAATGGAGGAGATTGGTGCAGAAGAAAACCCACTTGTCTGGTGGAAACTAAATGCAGGAAGTCTACCACTCCTCTCACAATGTGCAAGAAAGTACTTGTGCATTTCAGCATCCAGCTGTGCCTCCGAACGAGTGTTTAGCACCTCAGGAGTGATCTGCAGCCCAAAGCATGTTGGATTGGCTCAAGACAAGGTGGACATGCTTGTTTTCCTGGCAAAAACCTTGCCTCAAATGAAGGAGAAACGGTGAAAGACGACTTAAGTGAAATGTACTGTAGGTGTAGGAGGACTGCTGTTGATTAACCACACTTCTGCCCTGCTTAGTGACAATCTTCCATTGAATATTACCATTGAAAATTACATTCAGTCTTAAGTTTAGCTACAGTTTTGAAGTAGCTCTATCATATGTTTAATATGCTGTTCTGTTTCCCAGTGGTATTGCCATTTCAGAAGTCCACCAAGTTGGTGAAAAAGACCCCCCCACACACACACAGACACACACACACACACACTCTCTCTCTCTCTTACGCTCTTACAAAAGGCCAGTGGGTCTGTTTGATGTTTCAGTTTGTTTTGAAGGGCAGACTGAACTGTTCACTTAATGAACTTAACCCTTAATAAACACGTTATTCACAAAAATATTGGTTTCACTACTTTATTTTTAACTTAGAGAGTAGAGTAACAATGTAATGCATTATGCATGTTATTCATGCACCACTCATGTAAAGTAATTGTTCACCCAAAAGTGAAAATCTGTCATCTTTCTTACCTTTAGTCAAGGGGCCAGTAGTGTTCACCTACTAGTTTTGCTTCTATTTAACAAAAAGTGCCTTTTTTCTACGTTAACTTAAATACCTGTAGTTACCATTTAATGCATGTATGTTAAACACTTGTTTTACTCCCACTAAGTCCCTGTGATTGTACAAAAAATAGATTTCTCCGTGGTATCGCGATACTACCCGGTATCGTGATACTTTGGCTGGTATAGTATCGCAGGGTAAAATGGTATCGTGACAACCCTACTATATACTCTTTTCTAATGTGCTTGTTGTAATATACTTACACACTTTTTAACAAAACAGTCGTCTGATGTGGCTTTTCTATGTTGTAGGGCTACACCTCTTTCTGGAATGACTGCATTTCGTCAGGGCTGCGTGGCTGCATGCTGATCGAGCTGGCCCTTCGAGGACGCCTGCAGCTGGAGGCCTGTGGAATGAGGAGGAAAGGCCTGCTGGCCAGGAAGGTAGGCCCAGCTAGTGAAACATTTTTGACCTGTAGTGTCAAATCCAATACTTAAAGAGTAAATCAACACTAAATCACGTAGGGAAGAACATTGCTGCTGCTCTCTTGATGGGTTGAGACTTTCAAGCATGTTGCACTGCTGGGCACACCCTAATCAGTGATGTCACAGTAGGTGTTTTCCATCAGCAGATTTAGCAAAATACCTGCTTTGGCATCACTGATTGGGGTGTGGCCAGCAGTCAACATGCTTGAAAGTAGTGCTGAAAGATATTGACAAAAAATCTAATTGCATTTTAAATTATAGCTGCAAGCAGCAATACGGAGCCCAATCTAGCCATTTAATAGTTTACACGAGAGAAAAGGAAGAACTTAGAACTAAAGGACTTTGTAGTGCTCTCCATTAACAAAAAAATCAATACTAAATCACATGGGCCACTGATCTGCAGTGATCTCTATGGGTTGAAACATCTGGCCACACCCCAATCAGTGACACCAAATCAGGTATTTTGCCATTGACAGATGTCAATCACCTGCTGTGAGTTTTCTGCCCTATGTGATTTAGTGCTGATTTACTTTTCATGAAACTTCAAAATGGTTACAGTTCATCAGGGACTTTTAGCCTTTTAGGTCACTATTAGCCACATGTTAAAATGCCACGGTTTTCAAATGGTAAGCATTTTAGAAGCTGCGGTATCTCCGTCTGCGATTCTGTGCTTTGAATGCAGCCTCACGTTTGCACAAGACTGTACCTGTCAAAACATCTCACGGTAGAAAAAATCACTCCTTATGTGTGTGTGGAGGCTACATTAGCTAACAGAGAGGAGTCAACATCCCAGCTTTTTATTCACCAAAAATGCCTTAAAGTGGAGATGAGATGAAACAACGAAATAGACACCTGCATAGAGCTTTGTGTATTATAAAGCTGTTCCACAATACAAACAACCGGGATAACCTTTATTTCTACTGGATCACTGATTTTCACTTAACTCCACCCTCCTTCAATGTATGGAACGGATGGGGTGGAGCATTGTCTACTTATGGGATGGTTCCCCACCAAACACCAGATGCTCTGACAAACGCTGTTTGGCCGATGCGCAAAGCAAAATAAATCACTCAAGTTACAGTTTTTGGGGTTTGTTTCTTTATCTATACCCAGGTATTTAAATTGTGTCACTACTGGTATATGAACAGGCAGGTAGACCGGATCAGCTACTGAATTTTTAATTGCAGCAATGCAGACTTGGTCCAATTAATTTTGTAACCAGAAAAAGAGCTAAAAAGATTGAATGTGGAAAGCAAATGAGGAATTGAAGAGGCTGCGTGACCAACATATAGTCCATCCAAGTGATGGGATGGACTAACAAATGTTTTCGGGAGAAAGGGCAAACAGAGGAGAAAGGGGACATCCCTGACGTGACAATGACCGGGAATTGTGAGGAGCAATTATTACCAGTAATAACCACTGCAGAGGGATTAGCACATACAAAAACTGTCATAGTAGTAGTCATGTTGATGAAATCCGTGCTTAAACCAAATCGATCCATCGCTGTCCAGAGATAGTCCCATTCTAATCTATCAAATGCTTTTTCAGCATCTAGGGACAAAATAGCACTAGGGGAGGTGATCTCTTTAGCAGCATGAATGACATGGAGTAGATAACGAATATTAACCAACGCCAGGTGAGTTTTAATAAAGCCCGTCTGATCATTATGAATACGTTTTGTCATATAGCCTTCCAGGCGGGTAGCGAGAACTGTGTCATATAGCCTAGTTTAACTTCAGAACATGAGCTTCAGAGAATGTAAACACTACTACTACTTCTGTTATTAGTTCTGTGTTAACAAAGCACGCAGCTCCTGTTTAGTGTTTCAGTGGTCTATGCCAAAACCACTGGTGAATTTTGAAGCCAGTAAGGAAGTGGCAGCAGGCGGCAATTCCTCTAACGTCTGCTAGGGACTGGCTGCAAAAAGACTCCAAACCTGGCCCAACTCTGTGCAAGTCAATGGGACCACAACCCAACTTCTCACTCAAAATATTAAGTCAATACATTTTTTCGACAAGAGGTTATGGTCCCAGTAGCTAATTTCACTTCTAATGTGTGTCCATAAGGCGATTTTCAAAATAATTGTGTACTTAACGGGATATAACGGATATAAAACAGGATTGTTTTCCTAGTGGCTATTATGGACCAATAGTAGGCAGTGCTGCAGCGAGCTAGTAGGCAGCGCTGCAGTCAACCATCAGGCTCACTTTGGCTGTGCTGGCTCCAACAATTGGTTGGAATCCAGGCCAGGTTGATGTCAACTCCCCCCACCATGCTGCCTTTCCTGTTTGTCCTCACTGAGACCACCATAAGAGCTGAATGCAGCCTCTCTAGGGGTGTGTATCTCTCCTTCTGAGACGATTCAATACGTATCTCGATACGTATCTCGATACGTGATCAATGATCTGATTCATGTAAAGTACATTTTATGCAGCCGACGATTCGATACGATTCAATTCAGCCCAGTATACAGATGTCACTCGTTTCAATTGACCTGATTACCGTGGCAGTACTGCAGCAATGCCGCAACGGCAGTGAAGGTTGTGAAATTATTTATCCAGGAGTAGTTGCAGTGCTCACCAACTACCACCAGGTGGCACGTGAGCAGTCCAGATGCAGTCTCTCTGTCTCTCACATTTGTGTTATATTTAAACCAACATCCGTCAACACAGTTTAGACTTCTCTATCAGACACAGTTTTAATAATCAATAATAATAAAGTTGAAAGTGAACTATTATAAGAGTCTGGCCTCCAGAATGTAATATTAAAAAGTGTGTTTATCTTATGGCGCCCCCGTGACATTTTGTGCCCTGGTTGAGCTTGTTTCTCTGCCGGGTGCACGTACTGTACACTCTGTCCCGGCTGCTCCGCTGGCAGCTCCGCTTCCCTTTTGACTTCCCCTCTAAAGTTTGAATGCCATAATTTGCGCAAAATGTGGATGCGTATGTAACAGTAGCCAGCGTGCTGGCGACAGACACTATCGCCCATGGGTTATAGCCTCATTGCTAGCGTGCCCGCCTCCCATGTCCGAGGTTGTGAGTTGGAGTCCAGTGCGGGACTGTGCTTGTCTACACAGCGCAGGTTACACGTTATTGGAAAGCATTTCTTTATCATATTCCAGAAACAACATTTAATCTGATTTATTTACATTTGATTGAAAGAAACGGTTGAAAACTTGGGAGTGATACACTTGAGTTTAATCTGTTCTGAGTTTCAAATGTTGACTTTCAAATGTGAGGGGTGTGAAAATGAAAATGAAATCTTTTGCTTTCTATGATGTCACATTTTCAAATGTTGTCCCAGGCTGAAATAAATGTGTGGCTTTCGATCACCAAAAGGCTTGGGTACGGGGATGATGTTTAGGCCGTGCGCCTTTACGCACAGGTGAGGCAGAGGCACACTCTGATCCATGTTCACTCAGTGGACTAGGAAGGCTAATATAGATATATAGGCACAAATTAAATTATCACCTGCCAAACTGAGAGTATGGTAGCGCTTCACAGACAACATATGCAAACTATGGTCTATTTTCTCCACAGCTGTAGCCAGAACAGCAACTAGTTTCACCTCAAACACACTGCAAGTCGTTGCTCAGGGTCGATTGGCACCGCGTCATGTAAAATCCACTGCATAGGCTTTTTAACCATTGTAATGTCAGTATTTTGGTGTATTTTTTTTCTATTAACACGATAGGCCATGGGCTGGCGTTGAGATTTTAAATTAAAATTTCTGAAACACTGGAAATACTATGGTCTCTAAGGCCTTTTCAGAATTAAAAAAAACGAGTATTGTACCTAAATACATTTTTTTCAATTTTCTCCCTGCAACATACCCGCAATTTACACCAGTATGACGGGCTACAGGGCATTGGTAGACAGATGTGAAGTCTCTCCCTCTCCTTCTCCTCCTTTCTTCCACTGACCAACTCAGCGCAATCAAAACTCCATGTAAAGTAATTTCACACATATGATTGCATACCTTTAGAACAACAGTGTGATGAGACAGAGCTCCTGGACATGAAACGTGAGATATTCTGTCTGTGGATAAACTGAAAGATTAATTGCGCAATATTGTGCTTCTGTATTCCATGGGACATCCGTGCTAAAGCACGTCCCCAAAAGGATTTAATGGACAGAGCTCATTATATATCTACAAATATTTCACATTTAGCAAATGTTATCCATACTGGTTATTTCCTATGATTTAACACTATATAACACTGTAAGGTCGGCTGTAGGAAACGTGAGCTTGGCGCCACGTAATGGCGAATTCCAAGGATTCCATGCAGTAAATTCACAATGATTGAAAGAGCCTGTCATGTTTTTTTTTTAAATACCTTATAGTTCGTTAATGTTTTATCATTTAATTGCTCAGTTCTTTGTGCCGTTTTGTTGCTCAAGCACGTTTGTAAATGTGCCTGTAATATTGAATTGGGAATCGCGACAAAGTTTCCGACCCCCCCCCCCCCCCCCCCCCCCGCTGAGGCAAACGAAGACCTGAGGAAATTCACACCCCTCACATTTGAAAGTCAACATTTGAAACTCGACCCACCCAATGTTACATGTATATAACTGTTGTAGCGGGTTTGACACTTTTAAATGAAGAGGTGTGCCAGTCAGAGTCACGTCTGACAAGTAATAATTATAAAATACAAAGAAAATAGCTCAGTCAAACCATACAAAACAATAAAGCAATAATAATCCTGCTGACTATTATTATGTACATTCTGTAAAAATACAACTGAAAGTGATTCTGAAACAGTCTACATTGTAAGATGGTTTTTTTTGTAGGTAGAAAAATCAATGTGACCCTCTCTGGAATTGTCCACCATCAATATACTAAGGAAATAAATAGAGGTCGTTCATGGCCTGATGGTGATGATAATGTTTCATGTAAATTAACCTATCTTGGACGCTTGTATCACAATGCACCTGATGGCCGTTCTTGCATGTACATTGTGATACTCTTGAGTTGTGTCGCCCAAATCCACAAACTGAAAAAAGGACAGAATCTCAGACAGCGCTACCATACTCTGTTTGGCAGGCGATAATTTAATTTGTGCCTATATATCTATATTATCCTTCCTAGTCCACTGAGTGAACATGGATCAGAGTGTGCCTCTGCCTCACCTGTGCATAAAGGCGCACGACCTAACCATCATCCTCGTACCCAAGCCTTTTAGCGATCGAAAGCCACACATATTTATTTCAGCCTGGGACAACATTTGAAAATGTGACATAGAAAGCAAAAGATTTCATTGGTCAAGTGTATATTTTCGCAGACGCAATGCCGCAGAAGACAAAGTGGTTCAGAATTTTTTTCTTACCGCACGAAAGTTCCGCCCTGGTGTGCAAGCTTCCATTATAACCCACAAAATCATTTTTTGTAAATCTCCGTGCGAATAATCCGCACCGAAATTCGCACTCGGTGTGAAAGAGCTTTTACTCAACTTCAATAAATAATAGTGTGTCATAAAAGAATCTTAATGCATTAACCATCACCAGAAGTCAACAATGAAATATTCAAGGGTTTTATTAAGTAATAAGTATAGTAATGACAGTCCTACAGTAGGCTACAGTCAAATTTACAACAGCTTTTGGCCTGGCTAGGGCAGAAAGCAGCAGCAGGAGAGCTATTAAAGCAATTACTGTTAATTTTATTTTACATTTATTTACATTTATTTACTACATATCAGTAGGACCTCCATTTAACACAATGACCTGCGGTATCACTTTGTCCAAGTGGTCGATGTAATTGTTGCAGGCCTCTGAAAGTGATTCTGAAACAGTCTACATTGTAAGATGTTTTGAATTGGGAATCACGAGAAAGTTTCCGACCACCCCCCCCCCCCGCTGAGGCAAACAAAGACCTGAGGAAATTCACACCCCTCACATTTGAAAGTCAACATTTGAAACTCAGACAGATAACACATTAAAGAGTAACCAAACCCCACCTAAAGCTGTGGTGAAGCCTGACACCTAATGGTGAAAAGTAGGGTACTGCACTGGCCATCTGCTATTGGCTGGTGTTTGTGCCAGGTGATGTCACCTTCAATAGAGTACAACAGCTGGTGACATCACCTGGCACAAACACCAGCCAATAGCAGATGGCCAGTGCAGTACCCTACTTTTCACCATTTTTTCACTCCCAAGTTTTCAACCGTTTCTTTCAATTACACGTCAATACATCAGATTAAATGTTGTTTCTGGAATGTGATAAAGAAATGCTTTCCAATAATTTTAATAGAGTCTAAATTACGGCTGTGCCCAAATTTACGTGTGACCTGCACTGTGTAGACAAGCACAGTCCCGCACTGGACTCTAACTTTATTCAGACTTTAGAGGGGAAGTCAAGAGGGAAGCCTCGCGCTGACCGGGGAGCCTGAGCGGAGCTGCCAGCGGAGCAGCCGGGACAGAGTGTACAGTACAGTATGTGCACCCGGCAGAGAAACAAGCTCAACCAGGGCACAAAATGCGCCGCAAGATAAACACTAAACAACACTTCATTGATGTCAAACAGTAACTTAACGTTACATATCTTACTTTAGTTTATTTAACTTAGTTCACAGAAGAGCTGTTTAAGGTCAATATCAGCCGAAATGAAAAGTCTCTCTTTAGGAGTCATACAACATACATAGCCTCAGCGGGTTCTACAGCTCCACTTCCTGTGGAGTCAACCAGCGGAAATACGGACAGCGCCACTCTGCCGTTGCTGACCACATTGTGGCAAAGGGGGTATATAGTAAAATTCTGTCAACAGGATTCAAGCACTCTGCTGCCACCTAGCGTCTACAGTTGTCTAGTGCAGCCCCCACCTTTACCGCCACGTCAGCACCGTAGTAACGCGGCAGTAAAGCAGACAAACGAAACGAGTGACATCTGTAGATGCGATACGATATCAATGCGATATGATACGATGCAATTCAATATAATGGAAAACAACATGATCTCACACAAATATGTGAAATGAACATGAACTCTAAAGTGGCGATTTAGGTGCTGTGGACATGTATTATGGGAAAATAAATAATTTCTCCACCACGAACCAAATTACGTCCCCCGCAACCAATTAAAATACGTTCCTCTGCCACGAATTTAAATACGTTCCTCCACCACAAATTTAACTACGTCCCAAAGGTTGGTTAACGGTTAAGTTTAGGCAAGTAAAACAACTTTGGTTAAGTTTAGACAAGTAAAAGAACTTGGTTAAGGTTAGGGAACGGGCTTGGTCATGGTTAAATAAGAAAAATGTTAGTTAAGAATTAAAATGTGACTTACGGTTGAAATGTCCTTTGAAAACGCTGGGAATCGAACCCCTGTCGCCGGCATCGAAGGCAAATGCATACGCCCTTCCACCACCCCGGCCACCACACTACTTCAATGTGACACTACTTCCCGATTATAGTCGTGTCTCCTTCGCGTAACCGTTTCGTGCTGGGAATACATACATTTAAAACTTTCCGTTCCACCAACACGTAATTTGTTAACAAGTCATGTTCATTTGAAGTTTTTCTGTGAGGTTAGTCTCATGGAAAAGGTTCCATTTTAATTCTACTACATCCTTAACACTGGTTGCAATAAGAAATCTAGTAGGCAGGCCTAATCAACAGAATCCAGTTACAGGAGAGAGAAAGATTTACATTGAAATGGTTCCTTTAAATGACCTGATAACATCCTACTTGGAATCCAATTTGTTGTTGATGGTAAAAAATGTGAAAATCAGTCAACTCAACATAATACTGTCAAACTGGCCATGGTGTTTATTGATAATGCATTGCTGCAGTGTTATATACACAATGTAAACATGTACTGTATAATTGCTTAAAAAAAACAAATGAACTTTTGTGCTCTTCTAGGCAAGGGAGTGGGCTATTTTAGGACCACCTGTGGTAATTTGTAATTCCATTGCAAACGATATGCCACTCTACATTTCTGTTATTATAATAGCGCTAATATCACTGGAACTACCTGCAGATGAAGAGGGTGAAGCAGGTAGGCTACATTTTCTCCAACAGCAAATCTGGTGTGGTTTGGTGTGGGTCGCAGGATTTGTAGTGCTGCATGTGTGTTTCACGGCTGCTCAGCAGCTTCTGCATACTGCCACACTGTTGTCCAGTTTTCCGCCTTTCTTATTTTAAGTGGGCACACTTGGCATTTATAGACGTTTGGCGGTGCATCATATATTTGTTTTTCTCTGTTTGACATTCTCTGATATTTCGCATTCTCCGTTCGACAATGAGGGACAAAGTTTCTCTCTACCTGAGTGAGGGACAGGAGGAGCCGCCTCCCTTGTCACAGAATGGCAGGCAGGGACAAACAAGCCTAGATAGGGAGACAGAGAAACACACTGTGCAACAAAATTAATTCAGTTGCCTGTTGCAATAATAATTTATGAGATACGCGTCATATAGGGCTTTGGGGTTCAAGCACGTAGGGCTGAAACCCTATTGTTTTTGTGCTGGTTTATTAGAGCCTGAGCACGACTTCGTGTGAAGCATTTTTAAGGGCCTGAACGTGCTCGAAAACTCACCAAACTTTGCACACGCGTCAGAAGTGGCGAAAAATTATGTATTTTATGGGTCTCACATATGGGTGTGGCAAAATGGCTCGATAGCGCCCCCTACAAAATTTCAACGAAGTAGCCCCTGCCGTACGTTTCCCATACACGTACGAAATTTGGTAGGCACATGTCCAGAAAGTCAATTGGTGCCATGCCCTAAACCCAACAGGAAGTCGGCCATTTTGGATTTATTGTGACATTTTTGGGCATTTTTTGCCATTTGCAGGGGTCGTACTTTAACGAACATCTCCTAGGGGGTTGATCAGATCCACCTCAAACATGGTCAGCGTATATATAAGACCTTGACGATGAAAAGTTGTGCTAAGCTTGAGTTTTCGTCGCACGGCGTGGGCGTGGCATGGCGTCAAATTTCCATGTTTTGCCACGAAACTGGAAGTGGCTTGTAACTGGACTGTACATAGTCAAATCTGGCCCAAACTTCACACGTTGGATGAGAGTCCCGGCCTGAACACATCTACATGCCAATATTCAGTTATAGTCATAGCGCCACCTACTGGCAACAGGAAATGCCATGTTTTATACTTTGCTGTGCTTCTCCTAGTGGGTTGACCAGATCCACCTCAAATGTGGTCAGAAAAGCTGTAGGACCTTGATGACGCTTCATTGTGAAGGTTGGGAGCTTTTGTCAAACGACGTTTCCCTGGCAGCGCGGCGAATTTCGATGTTTCGCCATGCAACAGGAAGCTGCGTTAACTTGAGTGTACATTGTCCGATCTGCACCAGATTTCACATGCTGGACGAGAGTCCAGGCCTGAGGACATCTACATGCCAATTAGGAGTCATAGCCATAGCGCCACCTACTGGCAACAGGAAATAAGCCTTGTGTGACAGTCATCATTTGATTTACATGGAATTTTCATGGTGTGGGCCACGTCGACCGGTCAATGTCCGGTAACGACGCCGCGGCTGCGGCACACCCGGACATGCACGAAGGTGCGAGGGCCCGATCATCGCTGCTTGCAGCTTTAATTTATTTATTATTATTTAATTATACAGTTTATGTATTCATTACCTCTGGTAGCCACTGGTAATTTCAGAATGGATTATGTAGTGTGTATGTTATGTAACAAGGGAACATACCAGTAGTTATGTTAGTTACGCTAATTACTCGAATCATGTGTGGCTACATTTGTTCCTCCATTGTGCGGCCCCAGGGCTCTAAGCATAGTTTTTTTTAGTAGCACCAATTTAGTCTTTGACTGCCCTACAAACTTTAACGGTAGGTAACGTTATTACCTTGTGGTAATAGGCCACTTTAGAGTAGGGGTGGGAATCACAGAGTAACTCAAGATACGATACTATCACGATACGTTGCCCACGATAACGATGGTATCACGATACAGCGATTCTGCGATACTCGATATATTGCAAGACAATTCATCTACGATACATCACAATATCTGTAACTGAAGAAGAAAAAATACCCCTAAAAAGGCAAAAAGCAGGAACTGTGGTGCCCAGGGGGTTCCCCAAATTTTTGAGTAGCCAGCCAGATGGGAAAAGTAGCCGGCTAAGGGATGTTTGCAGTGGCAAAATGCCCCCAATTTTACATGGTCATAACACCTGCATACTGGGTTTAACAAACCTCCTAAAACAGAAGTCCCTCTAATCTTTCCCTTTTCCTCCCTTTACTTCTCCCATTTATATTTTGAACATTGGCAAAATGGAGTCAGTGGGACTTGGTTAAACTTGGGTGGTAACATCAAAGGCCAGGAATTTCTTTAGGAGCGTTACATGAAGCCCCTAAAATGATCTCCTCAGCTAATGCCTTGTATTTAGCGTTATACAGTAGTTTCAGCTGTAATGCTTCAGTTGAGTCCATCGTTACCATGGCAACCGTTCGCTGCGCGATCAGAGGTTCAGCAGAAATCGCTATTATTTTGAAACCTCTATGAAACTCACAACTCTCCTTGCAATTTCACACGCAGTTCGGTTATTAAGGAGAGTGACAACCGCATTCTATAACCAAACTCACTACCTGAAAAAATCAGGTACTGACTACCCAATTTGACAGCGGTTTCGGTTAGTAGTGTGAACCAGAACGGAACTGGACAACTGGTTGTTACGTGGCGCGTCACTCGTTATGTTACGTAACATTATCATCCTTAATTTGAAAGAGACGGAGGTAAGTGTTGTGGGACATTCTCAAATTTTATATTCCTCAACATTGCAGTTGCTCCTACCAGTTCTGCGGTCTCGGCCCAGATTTTGCGGTTAAAAGTATCAAGTTCCTGCAGTGGAAAAAGAGAAAGTGTCAGTGGTGGTTTATTAAGATCTTATGGATAAATTGACGCCTCTGGTTACTGGTGTTACTGGTGTCAAACAAACTGAAAATACAGGCAGTGGTAAACGTTACTATGGTTACAGACATTATTTCCATAGCCAGAGCCATCGCGAGATTGGAGGAATGGAGTGACTCCTGTTAACCGTACAGACACAGTCTAGTCATTTTACTTCAGTCTGCTCCAGTATGTACCATACATATGCGCAGTCACTCTCATTCATAAATTCGGTTGTCACTACCAAATTCTGATAGTGTGTACGTTTAGTGACATTCAGTGATAAAAGTAGCCGGCCAGACAGAGGTGAGTAGACGGCTAAATAGCCGGCAGCCGGCGCTTGGGGAACCCCCTGGGTGCCTCTCTGATTTGCTTTCCCCCGCTGTCCGCCATTTTCCCCTTGAGTGAGTTATTTGTCTTCTTCACCGCAAGTTAATTAACTTCAGTTCACTTTACCCTCATTCATTTGATAAGCGCCACCACGAGGAGTCATTAAGTAGTGACTCTGGTAAAAATGGTAACAGGTTTAATGCAGGGGAATCCGTTCAGAGCGCCTGCATGTTTTAATAAAAATATCGATATTTGGCGCCAGTGTATCGATAACGTATCGCAAGAGGAAGTATGACGATATATTCCAGTATCGATATTTTGTCCCACCCCTACTTTAGAGTGAGGGCTGAGCTGGGACCCTGTACTGGGTTTGCCAGGCAACAGTATTTAAGTAACGTTAGTGGAACTGGGTAATTTAATGGTGACGCAGTGCTTCAGTGCATAGAATTGAACACATGCCGTAGGACTGTACAGGATCTGTGCTTGTTTTCCCTACTGATGTGGCTGAAGCTTTGCCAGGAGGATTTGATGCCATATTGACTACATAAAATTTTCCGCTGTGCTTCACTTCTCTCAAAGTGAGGACAGTTCAACGTAATGGGAATTGTCCAGTGGGGAGTTAAACTGTGTGGGACATGGTATTTTGATTGTATGGATCATCACAGGTTTAATTTTAACATGTCCATTCTTCAAAATTATTCATTTCCATATCGTTATAAAGGCTTTTTATTATTTTTGTGCCGTTATTTGTTTTTTTTTCCATTGTGGTTTTTGTTTCATAATTTTTGTCATGGGGAGCTGTAAGTAGATTTTGTCATTTTTTATTTTCAAGGTTCAGTACATTATCGCCAACGTCATGTCATCGTCATGGTAATATTTGTCATCAACGAAAATTTATCATCATGAATTTTGTTGACAAAATGAACACTGCTTGGATGGATGTTACCTAGGAAGAACTGTATGCTAGAGATCTAGTAGACTAGGCATTCGTTTTCAAGCTGGTTTAGCTGTAGAATTATCAGTTTAGTGCTGTAGCATTTAATGAATCCCCACCCCATCCCACCCTCCACCCACACAGTTGTCTACCTCAAAGGCCTTCTGGAGAGTCATGACTGTTCTTGGACACAATATAACTGAACTCCATGCATCCTTCTGCCAGCCAGTCGAACTAGCGAAATACCCAATACATCAGATCTAGACTGCTTCCTGTTGACTATAACTTGTAATTGCCTGTCATCATATTTCAATATCCAGGTGATCTGTAAGTCGGATGCACCAACAGGCGATGTGCTCCTGGACGAAGCCCTGAAACACATCAAAGACACCCAACCACCAGAGACAGTGCAGAGCTGGATCGAACTCCTCAGTGGTGAGTAAAGCTCCTTCACTGGCCTATTGCAGGGCGGGGAGTCATTTAGTCAGGGCAGTATTTTTCAGGCACTGCATCTGCTACAATAGGCTACTACAAATATTATGTTGCTGTCTTTCACATTAAACAATTATTTGGACAGTTTGCATCAATGCACATCTTACCAAAACTGCCTAATTAACGAGGCAATACTTTAAAAGCATTAATGACAATTTAAAAAAAGCTCACTGCCAGTGGGTCTGGGTCCTCAGCCATTCCCTCTCTGCAGAGGTGTACTTGTAGTCAAATTGTAAAGTGGGGTGTAGTGGAGGTCCGTGTTGTTTGATAAACGTAAGTGCAGATAGGCATGCATGCAGTATATGAATCATGAACGGAGTGGAGTTACAATGATTAGATTCATGTGGCTGAAGCCGCGCTCACATTCAGCTGAACTGTATGGGATGAGTATAAGTTGATAAGGAGTTTAAATCCAGGTGGAACTTTTTCCCCACTACAGTCAATGAAGTCTAAGACACAATTTGAAATGAATAAGTGACGGAGCGCCACTTCCTCCGCCTCCCCACTACAGCCCTGATTGTGCATCACCTGTCTTAATTTTGCCATGGTGTTTACAGTAAGGTCAGAGTCTAACTCCAACCTTTATTTGAGGCAAGTACAAAATTAGCCTTCTCATAGGTACAACACCCACATTCATTGATCCCACACAACTGGTATCGGGGATTTTATGACTAGGAAAACCAGATTCGACAGTCCCATCAAGGATATTTCTGTTTATTTCTTCTGCATCTCTCCTCCCTCCTTCCTGCATTTATGTGTGGAATATTTGTGTAATTATTCATGGAGTATTCGTTGCAGCGACTTTATGACGGTGTAGCCTGATGTTTTCTATGGTACTCATTGGTATGGTAGAGTTCAAATGTAGAGCAGGTACGCTTCCTCTTGTGGCGCTTTTGGCTGGGTGCTCTGCTATCGTTAAAACATAAAGAGAACCATGAGGAACATGGGATAGCGGCACTCCAAAAGTCCAGAACAGCATGGTTCTCTTCATGGTATGGTAGTGTATCATTCTGTTAAACTGAATTGGGCCTCCATATGAATGCTCACCATGGATTATGGCACAAGGGATATTAACATCATATCCTGTGTATTGATAAATGCGTTGACAGATTTTTCTGTTGCTTGAGATACTTGCATGTAAGCAAAAATGGTAACACTATTTGAAGTGTCATTCGCTTGATAATGTCACTTTCAGTGCAAAGTTGACACTGTTCTAGATGTCTCTGCATTGAAAGTGACATCAGCCGATTTTGGAGCAGGGGTTTCTGTCTTGCACGGTAGCCTCTCAGCCCATGGCGATGTAGAACTCACTTGACTGTGGACAGTGACACCTGTGTTCCAGCAGCTTCTAAATCATGGCAGACCTGTTTTTGTGGTGATTCTTAGATTACATCTGACCATCCGGACCAATTTTCTCGCATAGGGTGACAGTTTGGATTTTCTTCCAGACCTTGGCAAAGAGACCACTGTTCCCAGTACTCAGTACTTATGAACAATTGTTTGCACTGATGATCTTGGGACCTGAAGTTGCTTTGAGATGGCCCCAAGTGACATTCCTGACTTGTGTAAATCTGTTATGCGCTTTCTCAGATCTGTGCTGACCTCTTTGGACTTTCCCATTGTGATGTTTGTGGCTTAATCTAATGCGTGCAGTCAATCAAGCCCTATTTATACAGGCACAGAGAAGTTACCAGCTGTAGTCAATCACAATTACTAACAAGAAATTAAAAAGCAATCTCATAAAGTTAAATGACATTTTAGAACTTTCTACGCCACCAAATTTATAATACAAGTTGCTGTATGTATATTTTTGCTAGGAGCAAAGGGCGTCTTTGACTGTGAGATGCAGTGTTTCCCATACATAGGCAAAATACAAGTTGGTCAATGTATAGAAGTAGATCTAAATTGATCTCTAATTCACCTGATGTGCAGATCACGTCATGTATGTCTTTTGGCGATGACCAACAGACCAGCAGCATTGTATTTAATCGTCTCTTCTTGTGAAAACAAAAGTGAAACGTAACATTCCACAATTTGCACCAAACTCGCCTATGTATTCTAGCTGCCCTACACACTTTAAGTGTAGGAAACGTTATTACCTTGTGGTATTGAAGTAAGGTTAAGTGGACCTGTACATGGTCTGTGCTTGGACCCCTCGTCAAATAATATAGCCGCATGCGGCTATAAGCCTAATAAACGTTTTTTTTAACTTTGCAATGAATCTTGCAGAGTGTTTTTTCCTTCTCAAGATGCTCTTCATGTTCTAAAACTGGTCAAAGGCAGTCATAATTTGAGTGTTACGATGCTTTTCGGAAACACTTTACAAACTTACTATGCTTCGTAAAATAGATGCTATGATCATATTAGCCTTAAGAATCTTTTGGAAAATGAGACACTGTTCAGTAGATATCGCTGTAGCAATTCAAACATACGGGACCAGGTGAAAGCAAGGGGGGAAGGGGCCGGGTAGTTTACAGATGGTATCATCCGTTTTATGACAAAAACTTAACAAAATTGACAACATTGAAGTTTCTGCTAGTTTTAATTTCTTCTGCATCTTTTTTTCTCCCTCCATGCCAAATTCTGTGACACCAGTGCCTCAAAGTTACCCTTAGAATGATTTTGTAGTGACATTAACTTGACCCCAATAAGTTGGGCTTTTTTAAAGAATTTTCTCTCTGGGGGAGCAGAGAGCCCAGAGCCCCCTAACTAATGAATTGTAGTTGGTTTTTTTTTTTACCTCTGATGTGTTGATATCTTGATATATGTCTTTTGTTTCACATGAATACATTTATAAATTCTTAAGAAAATTTAAATAATGTAGTTGACTAATATACTCATGAGACTCTTTTTTTTCCACACCATTTTCCCCAGATTACTAGCCTGGTTCCAGACTCCTGAATTGCGACCCGCCCCCTCTTCAGATTTGGTCGAGCGATTCAGAGAGTCTGGTGTTGCTCTATTCAAAGGTGATTTCTTGATTGGAAAAACGATTGTGCCAGTTCATGCAACAGTTTTCATTGGCGTTTCGGCATAGTATTTGTTGAAATCATTACTTAACCAACATATTTTAGTATATGTGCTACTGGAGTAATACCCGTAACCAACATATTGTCTTTGCAATATGTGGGTCATTTTGTCAAAAACGACCCACATTGGACTTCCGGTTTGACAGATGACGGAGTAGGTCGCATACCGGGAGAGCTCTGTTGAAATCCTGTTTAGATTCGACTCATACGTGCTTTATTGCCACAATTAACCTGTGTAAACCTGTGCGAAAGGCTAATAAATATGGGAAAGCCTACTAAAAAGCAGAATCAATCTACAGACGAGCAATCTTCTAGAAATAGTCAAGATGACGGTACGCAAGCTAGCCAAAACGAACAACGTGCTACTAGCAACGAGCCACTAACCCTGGCGGACATGGAGAAACTTCTCAATTCAATGGAGGACCGCATTATAGCCAAACTATCTGTCCAGCTCTCTGCTGACCGAGCAACTATCGACCGGCACGACCAGACAATTCAACACTTGGAAACGTCACTCAACGACATGGAGACCAGACTGGCAACCCTCGAATCCACCTGCATAGCCCTGTCCAAAGAAAACGACACCCTCAAACTTAAGACGGATGATCTTGAAAATAGATCGAGGCGCAACAACATCCGCATAACCGGCTTACCTGAAAGAGTTGAGGGCTCGCAACCAACCGCTTTCATGGAGGTATTCCTGAAAGAAACGTTTGGTACAGAGCCTTTTCCTACTCCTCCAGCTGTCGACAGGGCCCATAGAGTTGCCACCTTCCGTAAGAAACAGGACGACCCTCCGCGCCCATTCATCGCACGGATCCACCACTACCAGACCAAGGAGCGTATCCCGAAGCTGGCTAGGGAGGCTGGACCTCTCTCTTTCCGCGGATCCGAAATACACATCTACCCCGACTACAGCATTGAGGTCTCCAAGAAAAGAGCAGCATACTCAACGGTCAAGTCACAGCTGAGGAACGCCGGATTCGGGTATAGGATGTACTTTCCTGCCAGGCTCCAAGTCACCGACAAGAACGGACAAAAACGTTTTTTTTTTTCTCCTGGAGAAGTTTCCTCCTTTCTTCAAAACAACCGACCAGGCGCGTCTCCCACGCCGTCTACCTCATAAAATACAGACTATGAAAACCACTCGGGCGCTGGTGCAGCCACATTGTAAGGTTCGTTTACTGTATGTATATACACATATATACATCTGTTAGTGGCAATACCCTACAGTTGTTCCAGTTGCAGCCCCACAGTGTCCTTGCACAGAGTTTCATGCTAAAATCTGTAACTCCTTTTTTTTTTTTTCTTGTTGTGAAAACAGAGTTCAAGAGCAAGTTAGGTGTTCTCTAGGTTGGTAGTTAAGAGCACTGATCAAGTCACCCGTCCCCTCCCAGATGCCTTTCTTCGCCTTATCATTAGAAGTTTCTATTTCACCTCTTTAATTTCATTCAGTTATTATTATTATTATTTTTATTTTTTTCTCCCCGTCTCTCTACTCCCCTCTCTGCCTTTACCTCCGCTGCCCACATCAGTCACCCCCATAACCTTTTAAGATATGACAACTACATCTAACTGCAATCAAAACCGGCCCATCCATTTTGTTTCTTTAAACGTTAAAGGTATGAATAACTGGGTGAAAAGACAGAAAATAGGGTCCTATCTACAACAGTTAAATTCAGACATAGCCTTTCTACAGGAAACCCACCTTAAGAATGACCATGTCAACTATCTTAAAAAAAGTTGGGTTGGTCAGGGATACCACTCGCGGTTCAATGCTAAAGCAATCCTTATACATAAGGACATTCTGTTTCAAGCTAAGGAGGTGATTGCTGACACAAATGGGAGATTTGTCATTGTTTCGGGTCGGTTATTCGCCAGTCTTGTCATTTTGGTCAATGTCTACGCCCCAAACTATGATGATTGTAATTTCTTTAACAAGCTATTTTCTACCATACCCATTGATAACAATTACAGTTTGATAATAGGGGGCGACTTTAACTGTGTACTCAACACCGTATTAGACAGATCATCAAACAGGGTCCAATCTCTCACCAAATCTGCCAAAGTTGTCAATAATTTCATCACTCAGAATGGTGTTTCAGATATTTGGAGATTTAAATTTAATAACAAAAAAGTATTCTCCTTCTTCTCCAATGTTCATCGTACATACACTCGCATTGATTATTTTCTTTTGGATAATAGATTACTGGGAAATGTTAGTTCTTGCTCATATCACAGTATTACAATATCAGATCATGGTGCCGTTTCATTTCATGTTGCGTTACCCAACTGCCTCAGGCCCTCTCGCAATTGGAGACTTAACCCCCTTCTCCTAGCTGACGAACAATTTGTAAACCACGTTTCCTCTCAAATTCATTTCTTTAAAGAAACCAATGCCTCCCCAGAAATCTCCCACTCAACCTTGTGGGAGACCCTTAAGGCCTATGTTCGTGGGCAAATAACTGAATACTCCTCTAGGGCAAAAAAAGCAAGAGACTCCAAACTTAATGACATCTCACGATCTATTGCAGAGATTGATAGCCACTACTCAACCTCCCCATCCCCAACACTTTTTAAAGAAAGACTGCGGCTACAGACAGAATACAACATACTTTCCACAGACAAGAAACACAAAAGCTCAATTCAATGTTTACGACTCAGGTGATAAGGCCAGCAAGCTACTAGCCCAGCAAGCTCGTCAAGCCCAATCCTCGCCTCGCCCGCCTTATTCCTAAAATTTATAGTAAGACAGGTGAAATAATTACAGACCACTTGGAAATTAACAACACTTTCAAACAGTATTACAATAGTCTATACAGCTCTGAATGTGACGATAACTTTTCACAGCTCGACCACTTCTTTGCTAACCTTACTTTCCCTTCTATTCCAGCCGAACAAAACTCTTTATTGGGAGGTGAGATCTCCAATGCAGAGATTCTAGAAGCCATCAAATCCTTAAACTGCAACAAAACACCTGGACCGGATGGTTACACCTCAGAATTTTATAAAAAATTTGCACTCGAACTATGTCCTCTGCTCCAAGCCATGTTTAATGAGTCTCTGTCATCTGGTCATCTTCCACTAACCTTACGACAAGCTGCAATAACACTCTTACCAAAAGGGGGTAAGGACCCACTCCAGTGCGCCTCCTATCATCCAATTTCCCTGCTGAATGTAGATTACAAAATTTTATCCAAGGTTCTAGCAGCGAGACTGGAGAAGATTATCCCACAAATAATCTCGCCAGACCAAACAGGCTTCATTTTAAATAGGCACTCCAGCTCAAATCTTAGACGGCTTTTCAATATTGTTTATTCCCCTCCCTCCCGTTCCGCTGAAATGGTTATATCACTTGACGCTGAAAAAGCGACCGAGTTGAGTGGCAATATTTGTTTTCAACCCTTAAAAAATTCGGATTTGAGGATTCTTTCATCTCTTGGATACAACTCCTCTATTCTCACCCTCTAGCCGCAGTAATTACTAATGGACAGCAATCTGAATATTTCTCTCTTGGCAGGGGCACACGCCAGGGATGCACTCTATCTCCCCTACTTTTCGCTATTGCCATTGAACCTCTAGCCATTGCTCTTAGACAATCTGAGGACTTCCTGGGTATAGAACGAGGGGGCCTTACGCACAAACTATCCTTATACGCAGACGACATTCTTTTATATGTTACAAACCCATTAAAATCCATTCCCCCCATTCTCAATATCATAGCTCAATTCGGGACACTCTCAGGCTATAAAATCAATTTCGAAAAAAGTGAAATGTTTCCTCTTAATCAGACAGCCACTCTAATCCCTGCATCACATTTTCCATTTAGAATTGTCAGTATGCCTGTAGCCCACTTAATCTAGGTTCCGTACTATGTGCCCCGTCACCCCCCTCTCAAAGCCAATTTTGCTCTAACCCAGTGGTCTATCATTCAATCAGAATCTGGTCGCAATTTAGAAGGCATTTCAAGTTGCAGACAACATCGGTGCACTCTCCCATCAAGAATAATTAGAACTTCCCACCCTCTCTCTCTGATTCTACCTTTGGAGTTTGGTCCTCAAAGGGTATTAAATCTATTTCTAATTTATATGTGGATGGTAAGTTTGGATCGTTTGCACAACTCTCTCAATTATTTGATTTACCAAAATCTCACTTTTTTAGGTATCTCCAAATTAGACATTTTGTCCAGAAAAGTGTTACTTCCTTTCCAGACTTTCCGACGAACAACACGGTTGATTATGTTCTTTCATTATCCCCATATTGCAAAGGTCTAATTTCTATTCTCTATAACAATATATGCGATATCATCCCTCATTCACTGCAAGATGTGAGGAGACTTTGGGAGAATGACCTTGGAGAGGAAATGACAGACGATCAATGGGAGGCAGTGCTTGACTTAATACATACCTCGTCCCCTTGTGCTAGGCACAACTTGATACAACTCAAAATTGTTTTGAGAGCACATATGACCAGGGCAAGACTGGCGAAAATTTTCCCCAATGTAGACCCTTTATGCCCTCGCTGTAAAGGCCAACCAGCAGATTATATACACATGTTCTGGTCCTACCCCAAACTTAACACATTTTGGGCCAATATCTTTAGCGCTTATACTAAGATGTTTCAGAAAGACATCACTCCCAATCCCATATGTGCCTTATTTGGATTTACCCCTGAAACTCGCTCCCTTAAAGGCAAAGCTTATGTAGTCATAGCATTTACCTCCTTGATTGCCAGACGTCTCATTCTTCTCTCCTGGAAGGAACAAGCACCTCCTAACTTCACGAGATGGATCAGAGACACTATGCACTTTCTGAAACTTGAGAAAATTAGATACACCCTTAAAGGCTCTCTGCAAAACTTTAGGAAGATTTTCCTTTCTGGAGTGCTATGAGAGCCTACAAGTACCATTAGATAAGGATGACTAGAATACCAGTGTTAGAATGAGGCGGTGGACACCCCCCCCCCCCCCCCTTCCTTTTTTTTTTTTTTTTTTTTATCAACTTATTGATTGATTGATTGATTTTATTTATTTATTTATTTTTTATCTTCCTTGTACTGATACTTCTTCATTTATCCTTGAACAATGTGCTATATTGTATGTACTCATTCTACAATCCTTGGTTGGACGAACACCTCAATGTACAATCATTCTTGTGAAGATCTGGACTTAAGGGGACAAGTGGGGATGGTTTGGGTGGGGTGGGTGGACAGGAGGGTTGGATGGGGTACCTTTCATAATTGTAATCATTTGAATAATGCAGCTGTCTCATGCTTGTATACACTTTTTTTTTTCCAATTTATGCTGCAAAAAATGTAAGATGGGTTTAATGGAAAATCAATAAAAAATTGCTAAACAAAAAAAAAACGACCCACATTCTTGGTAAAGTTAGTAAATACGCCCAGCATCAGTGTAACTGAAAATAATGTCAGAGTGGACGGATACATCAGTCACTAGTAATTGGTTAGGGGGAAATCAACACCCTCCACACAGAAAACGGCTAACATGGGGGCAATGTCAGACTGAATAATGGAGTGGAAATGAAATGGCCATTCAATCTGAATATCAGCCTACCAGATTACTTAAAAGGCTTTTTGTAGAGCATGCTGGTGCTTTGATGCCAGAACTTGTGTGTAAGGTTGGCCGATTGGTTGAGGCACAAAAGAGATGGTTCTGTTCATTCAGTCCAGGTGTTTTATTTACAGCAGTGCGGTCCCATGCAGCTTATTTACAGTGCAGACAAATTTGGCCAAAATGCAGAAAAAAGGAAAAACACAACTTGCAAAAATAAACAAGAAGAAAAATATACACTATAAGGCAATGCCCCTTTAGATAAGGGCCCTCCGCAGCTGACAGTGTCCTGACCTGCCTCAGCAAGGTCTGCTATGCTCTCCCCAAGGAGCTCCAGCCTCCACCTTTATATAGTAGCTGGCTCCTACTAAGAGACATCAATTATTAACTGATAATCAATTATCTCCTAGCCATATTCCCCTGGTTCAAATTATCACACCATATTATAAACAATAATAATAAGGGTCATTAGACATTTCCAATAACAATTGATCAACTCCAAAAGCATTAAAATAACATTTCAAGAAACACCATTAAACACCCCTGCCACTTTACCACACTTGGTCCGATCCCCCGGAAACCCCCCTCTAGAAAAGGAAGTGGAACGCTCCGTCTCGGGTTTTCCGGGTCTAAAAGAGAGGATCGTCCAGTGCAGCACAGCAAACAGGTGACAAACAATTTCCTCATAAAAAGTACATAAATAAATATACCTTTAATTGCACAGACTATACGTCTCTTGTCTTTTCATTTTAACATTGCAATGTTTTATGTAAATGAGTTACACTACAACTGGGTCGCTATGTATTAACGCTATATTGGTGACCTCCGACATCACAAACAGAGAGAGGGAGAGAGAGAGAGAGAGAGAGCAAACGCAACGATATCACAGCAACACAGACACCTCTATGCCGGCAAGATGTAGTTAGAAGTGGCTATGCAGCGTTGTGTGTGTGTTTGCACCTTACTTTCTATAGGGCACGGGATATCCCCGTGACATTGTGCATTCCAAGTTATGGCATAATCCAGTTTGCTGGATCATAAACATGGAAAATCATATGATCATGTAATGTATAGGGCTGCTTTTAAGTTTATAAAAAATCTACGCTTGAGCACGAAACACACGTCGGCTACACTCAACTTGTTAAAATTCGGTCATTATATACTCATCCTCCTGCCAGTACAAACTCGGGTTAGTGTCTGTACTTCTTACAACTTACCTTGAATTTGCCAGACTGACTGCCGGAGGAGCTTTCTTCCAAACAATTGCAGTGAAAGGAAGCCAATCCTTTGGCTTCAAAAATGGCAACAAATGTCCATAAAATGACTCCATCCGGATTGTGCAGTATAATCCAGGTCTTTTGACGGCATACGATCGATCAGTGAGTGGAAAAAAACTAAATTTGATCCATTATTTCATGAAAATTGAGTCGGTCGGCATTATATTTACTTCCGCATTACCAAACCACACGAGCACTGTCGCACACACAAACCATACACTGACCAACTTGATTTCATCTCACAGTGAGAGCCATCTGAAGAAGCGCATTATCTCACTAAGCGTTCCTGACTGACTGCCTGCCTGACCTGAATTTGCATTGTGATACCCTTTATGGCAGCCCGCCACAATATCAGCATTGACTGATAACGTTAATATAAACTTTTTGACTCTAACTCTGAATGTTTGGTCCCTCAATCCAGATTAATAATGAAAAATATTTTCAAAGAAGGAAAAGGACTTGTCCTGAGGAGGAGCAGGGACAGTCTGGACCAGAGGTAGCTGCTAAGCAGTAAAACAGGGTAGATAATGTAACAATGTCAAAGGCTAGTAATGTAACAATGTAAAGATACAGGTGAAATTGACAGCACAGAGAGAGCAGGGCAGAGGGTCAGAAAAGCAGATTTCTCTGTAAAAGGGGCCTCATTTCTATTCTTCTGTACCTTGTAGACGGGACAAAAGCAAGCAACAAACAGAACAGTGTAGCACTTATATTTTTATTAAGTACTTGAAAGAGAGCACTTTAGATATGTAGGTTAGTTATTTGTTTGACAAATGGAACTATTTAAAATGGAGTACATTAGATAATATTTCAGTCATTCCCCCCCCCGGCCAACTCACCTACCACAAATAGATTTGAATTCTGTGGGAAACACTGTATCATCAATATATCATTTTTTTAACAGTTTTCAAAACAACTTGTAGATCTAAATGATCAGTGACGTGGCAGACCACAAAAATGGTCAGATACGGCAATATCAACAACTGAGGTGGCATTCACATTTAAACCTCTGGTAACAATGAGGTCCAGTGTGTGCCCCCGATTGCGGGTGGGCTCAGATATGTGCTGAGAGATCAAATGAATCAATCGGGCTGGTAAATTCTCTGGCGTCAAGGTCAGCTGGGTTGTTTATATGAAGGTTAAAATCATCTGAGATTAAAATACTATCAAAGTCTGTAGAGACTTTTGATAGCAGTTCAGCAAAATCATCAATAAAATCACTCGAGCGTTTAGGGCGACGGTAAACAGTGAGACATTTCAAATTAAAAGAGATATTCAAAAGAAGTAAAATCACCAAAAGAGGCTTGCTTGCATTGAAATATGTCAAAGAGAGCTACTAAAATTAAAACTTGGTGGTGCAGTTTCAATAAGAACAGTGGAACCATTGCTGACAAGCCAGGTCTCTGTCAGAAAAATAAAATCAAGTTTAAAATTGCTAATAAAAGATTCTGAGGATAGTGACCTGACATTTAATAGTGCTAGTTTCAGAGTTCGTTAGCGAGGCTCAGTCTGAAACAGGTGTGAGGATGGGGATTTCTGTAACACACTAAGAAATAGGAATGGCGTTTGCTGGTCCCATTTCCCCTTGTTAATGATCGCAGGTTGGTAGGCTGAAACTGAAAGGAGTTGAAAACAGCATGGTTGCTCTTTGTTGCTTTGAGTCCATTTTATATTTTTAATTATGACTGGGATATTGAAAGTGGGAGAACTGAGAGCAAGTTTTGAGAGTCCAAACCCAGTAGAGGGATAGCTAAACCTATTAGCGGAACCAATCTGACAGACTGGACAGCATGAGCATGGTGAGTGGACAGGGAAAATTGTGAATTGTGCTATGGATCAAGTTCGCTGAAAGCATTTGTGAACCTTTTGAATTTGGATGGAGACCATCTGTTCTAAAGAGATGTCTTCGTACCCAGAAGAGATTCAAATTATCTATAAACTCACGTTGTGAGCACAGCAGGTAGAGGCGAGCCAGGTGAGTAGGCTGAGTAGCCTGCTGAAACGCCCTATCCCGCAGCCAAGCGTGGGGATTGGACCACAGATAAAAATGTCCTTTGCAGTGGACTTCAGGGTGTTTAAAAAGATGGATAAAATCCTGCTTTAGCAGTTGAGACTGATGTTGGGGAATATCATTTTTTCCAACATGGACAACAATTTTATCTATGGCTGGATGTAATTTCAAAATGTCTGGCACTGCTTAAACTATATCCTAAAATTTTGCGCCCAGGAAGAAGTACGTTTCGGCCGACCTGACCTTTACATTCCGGGTTATTGAGATAATTAACGTTGTGGGAGCTGGGAGCATTGTGTTGCCAACTACATATACTGTATTCTGTATAAACAACCAAAACATCCAGTGTTTTCCATAGGTTGACAATTTACTTACAAACTGGAATTTTTCACTGGTTTTCACACCGAGACTGTCAGATTGAGTACAATGCTGCTGCTCTGTGCATCGCCAAATAACAGACATGATGTCATACTAGGGGTGAAACGGTTCCCAAAAAAAATCTGAACCGTTCGGTTTGCCACCCACAGTTCGGGTCGTGCATGCGTGCTGCGGTTCATTCGGTTCTGCGTCCCCCCCTAGTATCTGTCCTATCAGTTGTCAGAATTACATGTCAATCTACGAGGACATCACAGCTGGAGCGAGTATGGAACAAATTGTGGAATTTTAAGTTTCAGTTTCAGGCTCTGCTGCTGCTGCTCTGCTGGTCTGTGAATTGCCGCATGACGTTTTAGCTTCTGTGCCGATATTGTGGCGGTGCACCGCAGAAGAGTCCAACGTCATTTTGCAATCACGCTGGCAGACGCAGGAGAGGAGGACTTGCTCTTCGGCGAGTCAGGTTTTTTCCAACCCGCGACCGCCCGATCCGACACGTCAACATAGCCTATCCGAATATATTATCCTATCATTATCCGCCAAGGTTTGTGCTATTATTGCTTGTTCGTGAGTCGGATCCAGATCCACTCCAAAATTTAATGGGTTCTTCCTTGGCCGATGCTACACCCTTCCACGAAGTTTCAATCGGGCCAGTAGTTTTTCTGTAATCCTGCTAACAGACAAACAAACAGACAAACAAACTGCACCGAAAACATAACCTCCTTGGCGGAGGTAATAAATATTATCTTCAATCGACCCTAACCTGCCCCACCTGCAGGACCCGTGGGTTTCGGATTGACTCGCGCATCACTACTAGGGCTGTTTATAGAAAGATTTTTAGCCCTATTCATTAGTGGATGATTTCAGTACATGATTTAAGTTGCATTTTATGTTGATGCTCTGGGGCGTCATTTATAAAATATTGCGTGCGCACAAAAACGGCCTGAAAATTGCATGCGCCACTTTTCATGCAGATTTTCGGATTTATTAAAACAAACTTGCCATGAAAATATGCGCACCGCCACATTTTGCAGACAGTGGGAAATGCCGACTGAGATGGCAAAGTAGTAAAATAAAGCCAAAGCCAAAAAAAGTGAATTTTCATGCTGACTCCACATCAACTTAGAAACCCTTCTAATAACAATAGTCCTTGTTGAAAGAATGTCTATAGGCTACAACTAAATAGCGTCTTTGTTGCTTTAGTTTGAAAGCCGATCATTTGTCCAAAAAGCATCTATAGGCTATGAGGTCATGATAGGCTGATATGGTGTGAATTAGTCTCAAGTACATACATTACAGTCTTTTAGCAGAGCCCCAATTTGTCACAATTAAATCCGACAAATTCAAGGTGTTTGACTGGATGTCTCAAGGTAGTAAAATAATTATGCGTTATGGCGCACAGGGTGCATCGGAGATGCTGGTGCCAGGCGCAGCTGTCCTCTTCAGCCAGCTGTTCACCGCGGTCGCACACTGTCTGATCCATCAGAAAACGAGAATACAGAACTTGTCTATGCGTTTGTTATTCAAATCAAATGAATGTGAAATGTTGAGTGCGTGGTTACGTTCACTCTTTCCAAAAACAAAAGGCACATTTACGATACCTGGGCCAGTCACAGCTCTCTCATCTTCCTCTCTAATGTCATGTCAGTGTCACGCTGTTTTTCTCACACAGAGAATGGAATGACAAGTACATTTACATACACATCAGTATTCATTCAGGGCGTTTCATTGACCATCTATGGTTAATTGTGGGAGTTAAGGGGCGAAGTATGAGGTTCGTTCACGTGCGCGTCATTTCAAGTTGGATTGTGATTTATAAAGAGAAATTGCGTGCAGGTGTGCGTACGCACGGTTTTATAAATCTGATTATTTTTGTATGTACGTACTTTTCCTCTTTTGTGCGCACGTAACCTTTTAGTGTGGAATCCACGCAGTTTTATAAATGAGGTGGTCTCCCATCCAAGGACTAACCACAGCCAGACCTGCAGAATGTGATGCAGGAGCTATGGTGCTGGCACAGTAAAGCCACTGAAGGTTGCACTGTTGATGTTGGCCTACGTAACCTAAAATGCAAGGATATTTTATGTTATAATAAGGAGGAGTATTTTCTTTTGAAAGAAAGTCTGTTGATTTTTTAATTTTTTGATTTTGTTAATTTTTCTTTTTACGTTTTTTTTTAAGTTTTCAGGCAAATTTAAGATTTTTTAAATAAATACATTGTGTAAATTGGAATTTACAATTGTATTTCCCCTCCCCAGTGAACCAGATATATATACCGACCCGAAACCGTAACCCCAAAACCGTGATATGAACCGAACCGTGACTTTTCTGAACCATTACACCCCTACGTCATACGCACATTAGACAAATTCGAGATTGATTTAGATCAAGCCCATGTACCATACAAGCCCACTTGCTCTTGTATTCTGAAATACAATAAATACACAAAATAGTAGAGAGATGATCTTTTATACAGCAACTACATGAAATTTTTGCTGTCATGTTACTTTTTATTTGGAACTCATTCTTGAGTTATGTATGAGTATGTGCTGACTGTGCAGAAGCATTTTAGAAGTGACCCCAAAACTTTGCTTTATGAGTGGTCCTTATAAATATGTATTGGTAAGAAGAATTATGAAATTAAGAGATTAATAAATTAAACGACACCTTATATGATGCGTTTTCTTGGCTTTTCAAAACAATTTTGTATTTCAAAAGATAGAATTCATGAGTGTCTTGAGCGAGCGTGGGGCACTGTTAGAATGATGGTTACACAGATGCTGTAGAACAACAAAAATTGATAATAACTGTTGACCATAATAAATGAAAATATTTTAGAGGCATCTAAATCACAAAAAATATTTAATATTCCAACTGTAATTAGAATCAATTCATTAAGATATTACAAGTTAGCTATAATAAATTGGTGAGGTTCATTTGCCATGGCCCACTGTTGTTCCTAATAAGCCCACTTAGCCCAGAACTCATTGTACTTCATATTAAGAGCCCTTAAAAGTTTAACTCAGAACACATCCGTTCCATTGTTGAACTTAACTACTTAATTAATTTTCATTGTAGGGACGAAATGAGTAGGCAAAGAAAAATTATAGGGACTGCCTAAACATGGCACAAGCTTGCCATGAGTTTCATGAGGGCAAGTGTAACAACTTCGCTGCGCTAGCAAGGAAATATAGAGTGGGTAGGAGGGACCTGAGACAGAGAGTCAGAGACAAAATCCAGGTTGATGCTCAGCCAGGGCAAAAAAAACTATTATTTATATGGCTATATTTTTTAGTTGTTTAGGTTGGTTATTTGAGGCCTGACTTTAAATATAAATAAAATATTGAGTGTTGAATCAATAAAATGTGAGGTGTATATTGTTGAAACTCTTGTGGGCTTATTTGGGTCACATATGGGCTTATAAACCTACTCCGGACTTTTCATGTTTGCAGTTAAATTAAGTTATTTAATTTTGTCATTTTACAAACCGCAAACAGAGGAGCAATCCACACTTCTTAAAAGATGCTCATGCAGGTTCAGCAGCACAGCTCGGGATTTGTCATATAATGTGAATGCCTCTGATTCGCCAGTGCACTCAACAAGCTCAATGGTTCTGTCTGTCTGTGTTTGGTTACAATGCCCATTTGCTGTTTAGAGCAGCTTGAAACTAAGTTAGAACAACTTGGTTTTGACACAGTGGGAGTAGCCTTTTAAATGGAATGCAGTAATTGTGACTTTTCAGGATTACCATATCGCTGTGGCCGTAATCGTAATCTTGATTAATTGTGCAGCCCATGTGCATAATGAATGCCACATCTTTCATTCGTCAATGGTTCTCAATTCTGGGGCCTCATTTATAAAACTGTGCAAAGATTCCACATTAAAAGGTTACGTGCCCTAACCCTAACCACAAAACAGGAAAAGTACGTATGTTAAAAAAAAAAAACTGATATATAAAACCGGGCGCATGAACAAAAGATTGTGGTGAAGCCTCTAGGAGGGAAGGGTAAAACAAAACAAATTAAAGAAAACAAAACAAGATAAAACAATACAGAATACAATATAGAGTAATATTGGTGATACAACCAAAGGGGACAGACATAGACTGAACATAGGCTGATTAACCGGAGTGGACAGACATAGACAGGACATAGATCGAAGGACCAAAATGCACAGACATGGACAGGACAAAACATACAGACATACACTAAACAACTAGATTAACAACTGTATGTGAGAGGAGGAGAGAGAGTGTGAGTGTGTGTGTTTTGGTGTGGAATGGATTGGGATTGGGTGAGTGGGATTAGTTTAACAGGCAGGTTTAGTGAATGAATGAAAGGGGGTGCCATCTTGTGGTGAAAAAAAATAACATTACCTTTAAAAACGCACCAGATTACAGGACCTTGACCTTTTTTCTCTTTTTTTCACACATGGTTACAGAACAAACCTTTTTTTTTTTTTTACAAAGCTCCAACTAAAAATGAAGTGATTTGTACTTTTCCAAATTAAAACAGGTGCAACAGGTAATAGGAACAGAAGAATATAACAAGGCATCTTTAGGTTGTTGTCAACATATGTATAGGCCTAATGCCTAAGGCCTCACTTGAGACATTAATGGCAAGTTTTTCTTCACAAACAGAAGCATCTCTGTCTTGTCACCAGATAGTCGGTTTCTTCTCTCATCTACCACATGTCCAGCCAAGCTAAACAAGCGCTCACTGTCAACGCTTGTACATGGGGCAGAGAGGTAGGTTGGGCAAGTGGAGCAAGTGCAGGGAAACGATCTTTATTGATCCTCCAGTAGGTCAATGCTTTTTTGCTTCTGCTGATGGGCAACTCGGACAGGTAACTCTGTACCTGCACAGACGAAGGGCTGGCCAGCAGTTGCTCCACCTCAGAGTTCTCCTTCATTATTTCGTCATGTACTGAAAGCAGTAGACTACATGGCTTTTTGGCTGCAGGTGCGTCTGTGACAGGTCCAGGTACCGTGGATGATCCTGCAACAGGTTCCTCAGGTGCGTGGCTGGTCTCCTCGGCCTCCAGCATAGTCAGAAGCACCTGTTTCACTTGATCCTTAACGTCTGCTGAGAAGTAGCCACTCTTGTACCTTTTGCATAAATAGACAAAGACAAGAAGGATAGTTCAAATGATTATGTGTTTCAGATATAGCCAGGCAAACACATAGCCTAATTATTAGCCTATAGCTATGTTTATTAAATTCGTTTAATAGGTATAATAATAGGCTAATAATAATAATGATGATAGTTATATTACTACAGTAGCAGTAAGCTAATAACTTGCCTGGGATCAAGAAAAGTGGCCAAAGTGTACAGCGGCTCCTTTTCGATGTTGCCGAACCTTCTCTGAACCGCCTCCAACAATGTGGTTTTTGCAGTGCCCACTCCACGGTCTGTGTCTGCTCTTCTCTCCAAAAGCCGCTTCAGCGCAGTGATGGCTGGAATGACGTCAGCGGCTGTTGCTATCGAGGAGCTGATTTCTTTCGTGAGTTCCTCAAACGGTGCGAGGAGGCTCAACACGTTATCAATTAGCCCCCACTGATGCGTGTTGAGTGTGGCTGGCAGCTCATGCTCTGCAGCGTATGCCCCCAGTGCACGTCTCTGCTCCATCAGCGATTGCAGCATATAGTAGGTGCTATTCCATCTAGTAGGAACATCTTGCTGCAATCGTTTCTTAGGCTGACCCAACTGTTCCTGGATGTCGTGAAGTCGCGAATAGGCGAGCGGTGAGTGTTTAAAATGCCCGATAATCTTCCTTCCAGTTGCCACTGCGTCAATGATGCTTCGCTGGGACAGCAGACCCTTGTTCACCGCCAACTGTAATGTGTGTGCCATGCAGGGCAAACTCGCCAAGTTGCCCTCATCCAGTTCTTTGGTCATATTTCTAGCGTTGTCTCGCAACACCACATGAACCCTGGTCTTGTCTATGTCCCACTGTTGCAACATTTTGTCAAATGTGGCAGTTAGATTGACAGCAGTGTGGGATCCTGGCATTTCTTGACAGTGTAGAAGGACTTGGTGTTGCTGGAAATCTTCATCCACCCACTGAGCAGTCAGGCTCAACATTGACATCAAGCTTACGTTAGATGTCCAAATGTCAGTTGTAAAACTGAGTGCTGCTTTGTAATCGGCTAGCAGGCTGCGTATGTGGCCTGACACGAGATCAAACAATTCTGGTAACGCGACGTCTGAGAAGTATCGCCTACTTGGTATTGTGTATCTTGGGCTCAGGTACTGCATCAAATTTCTGAAACCTCTATCCTCAACTACGGAAAATGGCTGGTCATCCAATGCCATGAATTCCATGATTTTCCGCGTAATGGCTTTGGACTTTTCATTGCCGATGAAAGATAGCAGAGGTTGCTGGTTTGTGGCTGGCTCTGTGCTTTTTTTTCTGCGCTTTTTGGCGCTTTGCCTTTGCTAGCTTCTTGAAATTGGGCATGATCACCGGGGTGATGGTTTTTTAAGTGTCTGATTAAGTTTGTTGTTCCGAATGTTTTCAACGTTGTTCCTCCACGGCTTATTTTGGACTGACAGGTGTTACAAATTGCGAGCTTTGTGTCTTCTAAACTCACACTGAAGAACCTCCACACCGACGACATGTCGGTGTGTGTGGCTGTACTATCTGCTATCTGCTGCTCTGTGCGCTACGTGAACCATCGTGCGGCGCATGCGTGTAGATCTGACCGGCACAGAATCGGATACATGAGACTGATCGGCCGGTCACCGGTCATGGCCGTTCAGCTGAAAACCGTCCGATTCCGGTCACCGGCCGATCGATCGGTGCATCTCTACAGCTCATAATAAGGGATAGTCTGAGTGACTTCTTTCCAGAGACAGAGACAGGTGGAGTGTAGGTAGTTGTCTTGGGTGTTTAGTGTGCATTGTGAACAAGTGTCTGAGTCTATGAATCCCATTTTATACATCTTGTGCTGAGTAATGTGTGCCCTGTGGATTATTTTATATTATATGAGTTGTAGGTTGTATTGTTAGTCACTGAGAAGGTGTTCCTGCAGATTTGAGACCAGAAGTCAGTACTGGGTGAGAATGATAAATCCTTTTCCCATTGCTTTACTGG
Source organism: Centroberyx affinis (assembly GCF_046629955.1). Taxonomy (NCBI): domain Eukaryota; kingdom Metazoa; phylum Chordata; class Actinopteri; order Beryciformes; family Berycidae; genus Centroberyx; species Centroberyx affinis. Next base: position 5,362 of record NW_027281217.1, on the reverse strand, counting down.
GAGTGATATAGTTGTGTCGTCGGAGCCTCCTTGAGGAGCTACATCATGCTCTCCAAAGAATGAATAAAGGTAAATCACCTGGAATGGATGGCATTCCACCTGAAGTCTATTTAAAATTTTGGAAATTATTAGGTCCTCACCTATTAAATATGCATTTGTCTGCTATTCAAAAAGGATCCTTTGGTAGTCTTATATCATTACTGTTAAAAAATGACAAGGATCTTACTAAATGTGCCCACTATCGGCCTCTATCTTTACTCAATGCTGATATTAAATTATTCTCGAAAACCCTTACATGTAGATTAGTGAAATATTTACCAAGGTTAGTTCATATAGATCAAAGTGGATTTGTCGGAAAAAGATTGGCATCAGATAATATACGTTGTTTATTACATATACTGAACGCATCTTCCAATAACCAACCTCTACTGCTGTTCTATCTGTTGATGCGGAAAAAGGCTTTGATCACATGGCCCTTTTTATGGGAAGTATTGCAACATATGGGCTTGGGATCCAATTTTATTGGCATGATTAAAACTATGTACTCAAATCCCTCAGCAAGGGTGATGACAGATAATATATGCTCCAACCCTTTTAAGATATCAAGATCTACACCAAATGAAGTACAGACTTGATCTGCACTGCTCTTTCTGCCCAGGTAACACCTTGGGCACATATATACATGACCGGGGCAATTCCACACTCACAAATATTCTTATTGCTCAATGGCACCTCCTCTGCAGAACTGTCTATCCAGGATAGACGTATTCTCTTGGCTGGCCTAACTGCAGCTAAAAGGATGATAGTCTGTCGCGGGAAGCCATCACATACCTTAGCAATCAGGGAATGGCTCTTAGCTTATAGGGACATAGCACAATTTGAGCTATCCATTGCTAAACTTCATCATGCCAAACCTCAGAACATCAACAGCTGGAAAGACCTAATGGCTAAAATAGAATCTTCTCTATGAGAGTCTTAACCCTGCATTATATTTGAAAATTTGGGTTTATTTCCTATTAATGTGTTGGTGTACATAAAGAATGAACTCCATCTGTTCTTGTATTTCATGGTATGAGAGAATAGTATATATTCTCTCTATGGCTGTATCACAAATTAGTGCATACCAATATTTCAGTGTATACAGAGAATTGTTTACAGGGGATGTGATATGTGACATACATGTGTGGGTAGGTCAAATGTCTAATGCGATAAGCACCTGCTTTAACAGAAATAGGGGGTTGTAGAAGCTCACTCCTACTTTCCCAATATAGATTTTTGTATATGTGAGTTAATTTATTTACTTTTTGTCATGTTGGACGTTGATTTGTTTGTGGAAAATTACAAACTTATGTCAACAATTCAATGAATGTACACTGCTCATAATGCATACCTGATTGACAATAATAAAAAAAAAAGTTGATCACAAAAAAATCAAGATCTACCAGACAAGGAGACAAGACAAGGACAAGCTTTCACCATTATTATTTATTTTATCTCTAGAACCTCTGAGGCAGGCTATAAGACAATCAAGCAACATTGACCCAATTACAGTTCACGAAGCATTATTTATCCTTATTTGCAGATGATGTTTTGTTGTTTCTCTCAAATATCAAGCAATCTCTTCCAAGTGTCCTTAGTACACTTGACCAATTTATCTATATTGTGCAAAATCTTCCTTGTTACCACTGAATCAAATATCTAAGGAGGAACATGAAAACTTCAACATCCCAGTAGTAACTCATTTTAAATATGTGGGTATAAATATCTATACATCAGTTGAAAATATTGTCTTGAAAAACTATACACCAACTCTCAAAACTATTGAATCTGATGTGATGTAATGGATGAAAGAGGCCTACCTTTCAAGACCTTTGTGGAAAGTATAACATTTCACCTACATCCTTTTTCATGTATTTACAGTTACGGTCAGCTATACGGGCAGCGGGTATACCCATCAATATACAACCCACTAGTCATCCACTCATGGAATTGAGAAAAAAGATTCTGACAACCATAAAAGGTAGTATTTTGTTAATTTATGATTCTCTTTGTAGCTCCTCATTATCACACTCCCCCCTTGCTATTACAAGAGTATGGAACAAAGACATTGATTTTGGTGGCTCTTCAATAAATTGGGATAGACTATTTAACAATATTACTCTTTCATCACTAGGGCTGGGTATCGTTGAAACATTTTCGATACCAGTGCCGGTACCGATACCTTGACTTCGATACCGGTTCCTGAACGATCCTTTTTTCGGTACTTTACTCTCTCTGTAATAATAAAAATGTAATTTCAGCTGTAAAAAATAAGTCCAAATTTCTCAATTTCAACATTGTTATTTATTTAGAAAATTTTACACACCACACAAAATAAAACCCTAAAAATAAAATCCCTCTCCCTTTAACAATGAACGTGGTCACTGCCCTGTAGCATTCACGGACTCTCTGGCGGGGTAACGACGTCTTCTGCACCAGGGTGAAGGGTGTAAGCTCTGTGGCTCTCACTGTGACACGAGGGCGGGTTGAGAGTGGGACAGGGTGACCTGTCAATGAGCGCAAGAGTGTAAACAACACGACTCACGAGCTGATGATAGTGACAACGCTAGTAAAAACGCTAAGCTAACGTCAGCTAAGACAATGAAAAAAGCCCAGTTATCTCCAACAACAACTTATCCAACTTGCTAATTAATTACCTGAACATGATAAACTCGATGAAGTTGTCGATGCCTCACTTAAAGTTTCGGCGTCCGTGGAGGGTTCAACTTCTTCGGCGCTGGCTGCAGGCGTGCTGCTAACGTTAGCTGCAGCTGCTGCGGGGGACTTGGCTAGACTAGGCTATCAAATAAGTGTAGGATACACTCTTCAGCTTTTAGAAATATTTGGTGTTTGACCAGCCGTTTCCTCAGGTCAGACGTGTTCCCATGGCCAGCTTTGCATTTCGCATCACAAACATTGCAGCGAGCGTTGTCTGCGTCAAGTTTTGAAAGTGTAACCACACTTGGGGCCGCTTTCGGCTCGCCATCGCCCTGACAACAAGCAACAAGCTGCAGGGGTGACGTAATCTCGCTCTCAGAGTCTCGCTCTCTCTCTTTCTCTCTACTCTCTCACCCAGATGTGCGCTCAGGTACCGAAATTTGGCACCGATTGATTTTACGTGAATCGGTACTCGGTAGTACCGACGTAATTCGGTCGGTGCCATAAAAGTATCGAAGTTCGGTACCCAGGCCTATTCATCACAGAACTTGGATAATCAAATTATAAGCTTTGACTTTGTACATAGAGTTCATCTGACATCAAAGAAAATACATTTGATGAAAATATCCCCATCTCCGAATTGCACCTTATGTAATCTAAATCTGATAGGTACATTTATGCATATGGTCTGGGAGTGCTCAGAGGTTAAAGCATTCTGGGAAAGGGTCTCTCAAAAATTGTCTGTTATGATAGGAGTGAAATTGGACTGTTCGCCACTTCTAATATTATTAAATGATGATTTATCTCTGATGCTTAACTTAACTCAGAGGCGGATGATGCTTTTGGGGATCATTGCTGCTGAAAAGATGGTTGCTGTAAGATGGCTACCTTCTAATTCATTATCAATTCATAAGTGGTACCAGTCTTTAACAGACTATGTATCCATAGAACTGTCCATAGCAAGGATGAACCATGCTAGTCAGAAGAATCTTGAGGCCTTGATGGAAGCATTGAGTTTAGTTAAATACACATTAACTTAAAGGGAAGAGAAAAATAGCGAGGAAGGAAACAGGAAGAGAAGAGATACTTTTTTTTTTTTTTTTTCTCCCCTTCAAACATCCCTGACCAACGCAAAACCATTTACACTTATTCTTTATTCAAATTACATTTAGAGTACGGTAAAGATTGATGTGGAAAACGGGGGGGGGAGTTAAGGATGTGGGGGGGGGTTTAGTGTGGCTGTATATATATATACGTATATATGAATGTATTTTAATTATTTTATCATTACTATTATTATATACTGTATATTTTATATATATATATATATGCATATACTGTGTGTATATATGTATATATTTATCTTTACAATTTACAATTTCACATTTGGCAGACGCTTTTATCCAAAGCGACTTACACATGAGATTTGCATACAACACAAGCAAATTTCTAGATAGGAGAGAACAACGAGAGTAAGTGCTATAGAGCTAAGTTCTGGTCCAACAGGACAAAAGTGCTACGAGACAGTGCAACAAGCTAAGTTCTGGTCCAACAGGACATAGGTGCTACGAGGGAGTGCTACAAGGCAGTTTATTATTATTACTGTTATTATTGTAATTGTTATCATTTATTTTATTTATTTTTTTCTCTAATAATTAATATCATTGTCAAGGTACCTGCATCCCTCACATTGGAAAAATAACAAAAAACTTGGTCTCAAAATAATTTGTTGTCGTCGGAGGAAATTAGTTTGTACAATTTGGAAAACATTTTCTTAAAATGTGTCAGTTTGAAAATGTCTTCCACTAGAGGGGGAGGCTGTAGGTTGTTAATTTTAGAATTTAATAAAGAATGGAGGTATTGAATGTATTGTTTTTCCCCGATACCATACTTCTGGACCAAGTGATGGTGTTATTCTGAAAGATGTGGTCAAGGTGTGTGATACCGTTTTGTTCCCATTTGTCCACAGCTGTTGCCTATATAGAATTTCATATTTAATGATTAGTCCCTTGCATAAGGAAATAAAATTCATTAAATAAGCCACTTTCGAAAAGAAATTCGTTATATGAGCAAATTTGAAGTTGTAGGAGAGAGAATATTCAGTGCAGCCTCACGTATAGCGGAGGAGAGGAGAAGCCGACTGATGAATCAGCTTCTCTGACACTCGCCGGCGTAGGCTACCGCATTATTCAATCTGTTTGTATGCACTGTAAAGAAAGAGACACTATTATCTCTAGCCTATGTTATTCTGGCTATTATTGTTTCGATCATCATTATTATTTTCAAAAGAGGCGCAGCTGTGTGAAATGTGAAATGCTGCTGTTCGCAAGAACCGTTTCCTCACATTCAAGTAGGTCACGGCCCATGACTTGCTTTATTAGCATACATCATTTAATATTATTACTGCTACCTTTTTTTAGAAGATATCTTGGCTGTAGGCTGTTTTATTAGATATATCGGCATTGTTCTTTATCTGTCCTTAATAAAAGGCTATCCTCGAGCCTACCGTATGCTATGCTATTTTATTTCTACTTTTTGTAATTTAGGCCTTTCATAGTAATTTTTGACTTGAATTGAAATAAATGGCCTGTATAATATGGTCAAATTAATAAAAAGAATTGGCGCACTTGTTCCTGTAATTATTATTAGAGGCCAATAGCCTACT
>NW_027281216.1:0-67770 GCF_046629955.1 Centroberyx affinis | reverse complement strand
TGTTCTTTCTAATTTTATAGAGATGTGAGAAAAACTCATATTCCCCAAAACCACATTTGTATTTATTGGCTCACAGTTAATAGGCTTTGCTGAGGTATGGGAAATCTGTGTTGCTTGCAGTGTGGTAATGACCAGATAAGGTTTATGACTGTAGGGCCCAGTAATCAAGTAGTAAAGAATGTAACACTGCACAGTGATGGGCAGGAATGACATTTGATGAGATTTTGATTTTATGTAGATATACTTTAGGTGGCAAGCTTATTAGATAAATGCATTGGGTAGTCATCAGCTGCACTAAGTTGCCCATCTGTGACAAGGACTAAAGAGTCGGCCATTCTGAGATGGATGTTTTGGGTATGTAATTTGATTCTTGTTTGATATTACTATACCTGTTTTGTTCGTCTCTATTTTAGTTCCGTTTATTTATTGGCAGATCATCAATCACCACCGACCTCCACCCGGCGACCACCATGTCAAAAGCATTTCAAGGATGTCTGCACTAACTTCATTCACTATATTACATTCACTCATTCATTCATTTTTCACTTATCTTGTGTTGTCATACTTGCGTAATAACTCATCCATCTTTTATTCAGTGAGGTGAAGTTGATAACCGGAAAGAGTAATTTGACAAATTTTGGTTCTGCAGATTCGATTTGACACAGTGTAAGACTTGACAGTGTGGCGTGTCATGCTGCATCAAAGACTAAGGAAGCAAACAAACCTTTTAACTCAACAGCACCTACGTAACTGACAGACAGAGAGATGGTGAGAGGAAAAGAGGAAAAGGAGCGAGAGAGAGAGAGAGGGGGGGAGAGAGAGCCTGTGGGCCAGTGAAGCTAATCTAACTGTGCCAAGCTTAATAAACATCAAGCCGGCTCAGTTTCGTTTCCCCGACCACCCCCTCACACACACACACACACACACACACACACACACACACACACTCACCCACACGCAGGGTTAACATGATTCCCACCACTTTTGTTTGTCATTGATCAGCTTTCATAAAGTTCCAGGGAGCCATATAAACCCCAAGGGGCTTATACTTAGCATCGGATCAGTCTGCACTCCCACTGTCTATTCGCCATAGAATGTTTGGGCCTTTGGATTGCAATATATTGTCATTATCAATGGCTGATTTGTACGGAAAGTGAGATGGTCGCCACATTAATTGTTTTCCCTCACATTTCCCCTTAAAATTTGATTGTTGACAAAAGGATGCTTTTAATAGCAATCTAACAATGTGCAAAATCCCCCACTCAAAATGTCCCCTACTCTTATGAACATGGTCAAATCATACTATAATCATACATAAAATCATAGTTCTTAAGTATTTCCTGACAGCTACCAAATGCACAAATGGAGATGTATTCAGGCAGACAGGCAAAGACTCTTGTACACGTGCATGCGTGGTTGCACACGCTGGCACATCAAACAAACACACATAATGTAGATACACAGCCATAGACACATAGACACGGACACAGAAACACACACGCACACTGAAACAAATAAATGTAGACGCAGCATCAATAGAAACAGCTCCTGTGCTAAGGTCAGAAACAGCCCAGGGCCTCGGTACTAAACGGCTGTCTTTCTGTGACATTTATCCTTACTGAGAGGCAGCATGTTTCGCACAGACTTCACAGTCAGTGTTTGTGTTTGTGTATGTGTGGTTGTTTCTGTGTGCGCGGGGGGGATGCATTCATGTGCAACATTCATCCTCACTGAGAGGGCCCAGGCCTCACATCCCCGCTGATCTTACTGTAAGTGACAGAACCAGTCCATATCCCACCCTCCTCCCTCCATCTTACCATCCTGCCCTCCCTCCCTGCTGTCCCTGGTTGAACTCTGGCCAGCACAGATCAGGAATCCAAGCTCTCACCTCCTCCTTTGTGATTTTGGCCCTTTCCCATCCTTGTCTACCCTACTACAGCTCTCCTGTTTTCCTCCCCATACCTTGTTCTCTCCATGCGTCTCACCATGCCTCCTTCACTTTGCCTGTCTTGATTCCTCCACCCACACTCCGCCCTCCCTTTGCTGCACCATAGCACTCACAGCATGTTGGCACCACACTTTAATCTTGCTTCACTGACACCGCTAACTCTGCTTACACATGCACATACGCACGCAAGCAGACACCAAGAACGCTCACTATACCACAATACAAAATGCTGGAATGCAAATAAAAGAAAGCACAAATGGTTAGCCCGTCCTACTGCATGGTTTATTACCACTGCTAATTTGACATGTGGAGCTCGCAACTGAAATCCTGAGTGGCAGGCAGAACACAAAAAGGCAGTCATGGGTGCAAACCAGGCTGCCTCAAACCCTCTGTAAATATGAAGGTTGAAGTATGTGACAAGCTTCCCGAGGGAATGTATTTACTGCTACATTAGCCAGTGTTTTCTATGGATCAAATCGATTCCAGTATACAGAGGTCAGAGTTCAGTGTCCATAGAGACATTGAAGGATTTTACTTGCACAGTTAGCCTGATGTGAACCCTGAAAAGATCTTTTCCTCCATGTGATGTGCTAGTCAGCTAGCTAACTGCATTACTGTATCTCAAATGGAATTGCCTATGTACATAACGGACTGAAGTAAGATGAAATGTAATGAATTAAATTGTATTTACAGTCAGTGTCTTCTGCTTTCAAAGAAAGATTCCAACCACACTTGGAGGAAGAGAGGGGGTGAGTAAATGAGGAGCCCATTATGACATAATTGCATTCTGCTGGAATAGACTGGGTGCACATCAATGTCTGCCACCTGCATGATGTAATCTGAGTACATTTATCTATACAGACTCATGAGTCTGTATAATCTGAATCAACTAGCTATACAACTGGCAGATGGTTCACACGCTAACATGAGTACAAAATAATATTCTTCTTGGGAGGTTGAATATTTCACATTTCCCCCTCTATATGGCCCCAAGTCATGCAAACAACTCTTTTGTCCAGTTCTAAGCATTCAATCCGGGACACACGTTGAGACGATTCAAAGCTTAACAGCCAGTACGACCTGCCAAGGAGTTTTGTTCTGGGACAAAACGGGCCAGACTCTCCTCGATAAACCCCCTTGAATCACCTCATCCATATCCATTGGCAGACAGAAATAATAGCCATTCCTCAGGGGATAGTGTAGTGGTTAAGCCTCTGCTGCACATTGTAATCTGTATCCATACTGAGCATTTGGACAGCTAGCAACCACACTGCTGTGCTACTGTCCTATGCTGTAGATGCTTTAAGCTAGTTGATTGCTAGCTGCAACTGTAAAACGCTGCAGCAATGGGCTGGACATTTAGCAATACTAGTATGTGATTGGTTGTGATGGATGATGTCATCAGCTGTAAAGCAGCCAAATTTGGCAATGTTGACCACGGCTATGGCCAACATTGCCCGATTCTCTGGTTGTAGAGAATGAATGTGCTAGTTAATGGCTTCATGAGTTCCTAGTAGTGTGCATGTGTGGTTACTGGCCAATACATTCATTTGGACTGTGCAGGACTGTTTTTTCCCCTTCTTCTGTGTATTCCTATCATTTGCCCTATTGTCTGCATAAAATACAATTAGTGTAGACCCAAAATTCTGCATTACTGTAAGAGTATTCAAGAAGCCCCTGAATTTGTATATTTGTCATATTGCCTTACATATTGCTTCACATGAGTGCTCTGAATTGCATGTGTGGAGAACTGAATTCCATCAACGCAGTCAGGCTTTTATTGCATGTCGTTTGTTATATCCTGACATCCTCTCTTCAAAGGAAGGAAGAAACATTATTCTACTATGTAACACAGCCATCACTTTGAGTATGGAACTGCACACAACAGGAAATGTCTGCTGAAAGTTGGAATTGAAATTTTGTTCTACTCTGGACATTTGTCGAACCTTGTATTGCGGAGCTACAATACAGATTCCATCCTGTTCATTTTTTACCCTCTCACAAATAATTTAGGTGTCATGGGACTTTGCTAATCCTGTCTACTTGTGTTGCTATGTGATATGAGCCTATACAGACTATACAGTCAGAGTGAGAGCTCTGTTTGCATTCTTGGCTTTAAGTCAAACTCATCAAGGTGGGCATCAGAATCAGACAAGGGTGTGCCTTGTCCCCTCTCTTATTTATGATATCATGGACAGGATATAGGGGTCAGGATGAGGATCAGCACCTACAAGTCTGAGGCCGTGGTTCTCTCCTGGAAAAGGTGCTTGTCCCATCCAGTTGAGGGGGGAGCAACTACCTCAAATGGAGGAGTTCAGGTATCTCGGGGTCCCTCTCTTATGGGAGGAATAAACTCTGGGTAGTGATAGAAAGAACTAGATTGTGGATACGAGCAGCCGAAATGAGGTCTCTCCGCAGGGTGGCTGGCTTCACTCTTTGTGATAGGGTGAAGAGCTCAGTGATTGTTGTTGTTGACGTTGTTGTAGAGCCGTTTAACATTGAGAGGAGCCAGTTGAGGTGGTTTGGGCACCTGGTAAGGATGATCCTCGGGCGCCTCCCATTGGAGGTGTACTGCGCATGACCGACTGCGGGGGGACCCTGGGGCAAACCCAGGACTGGAGGGAATACATCTCCCAGCTGGCCTGGCAGTGCCAGGTGACCTCCTAGGAGGAGCTGGAGGAATTTGCCGGTGAAAAGGACATGAGCTGCTCTGCTTACCCTGTTGCCACTGCGACGCTGATAAGCGGCTACAAATGGATGGATGGATGGATGGATGGATATACCTACTTGGTTCTACTACACTATATTCAACAAAGAGAAGGCTGCAGTAGAAACAGAAGATACATGCAGGATAAATACATGATCGGGCCTATGATGGCTACTACTGCATTATGTCACTGTCAAGGCTCTAAAATGGCTACCAATGTAATGTATGACTCAGCAGTTAAGGTAGGAAAAAAGAAAAATATGTCAGGAAAGGGTCCATCAGGGGAAAAAAGGGGGAGAATTAGGAGGAAGAAGGTCAAAGCACAGAGGTGCTCCTGTTCTACAATCCTTAGTCACAAGTCACACACACACACACACACGCACGCATGCACACACACGCATGCTGTACACACATGAATAGAAACACTAGAGGGAGGGAGAAAGAGAAAGAGAGAGAAAGGAGGAGAAGCATAAGGAAAAGCCTGGTCCATTTAGTCATCATCCTTATGGGCTTATAGCCCAGCAAGAGAGCCATTACTGGCTCACTCCACCAGTGGCACACTGGCTCACAGTGAGCAAGCGCACCTGGAAGCAACTGTAATTGGCCTTATTTGTAAAGCCATAGACTCAGCAGTAGGCATCCAGAAAGGAGAAAAAGCCATTCAGAAGGCATATTTTCAACAGGTCTTGGATGTTTTATGAACTGGAAAAGAAATAAGGGGAGGCTAACATAAATGAGTGCATCCTGTACAAGCTCTCTCTCTATGTCTTTTTCTCCCATTCATTATCTCTGTCTCTCCTCTTGGTAAAGTAGCACCTGAATAATAATATGGAAACCATGTTATAAACAATCTGCACTATGGCAAATTTTATACTCCAAAATGGACTATAAAAAAAGACGATGCATTTTGTAATGTTAGAGGGATGCCATGGCATTTTGAATTCCCAGGTATGAAGTGAAAAAAGCTTGTATATTGACACTACACTTAGTTATCAGTTGTTATCATTTTGGTCATGGTGATGTGTGTGTTGTATGTTTGTTTGTGTGTGTGTCCATGTGTACTTCAACTAAACCAGGATGTGTTTTACAAACATCTGGGAATCATAAAGAGAAAGAGAATAAACCACTAGACTCAGCTGTAACGCCCCCACCACTCCACTCCCCCGCACCCTTCCTGCCTCTCCCTCCTTTCCAGACTGTCTGTTTCTTATCGTCCCAACACCTTCCCAAAGGAGCTGTGGGCTTGCAGCGAGGGAGAGCGGGAGGGGGAGTGAGAAAGAAAGTAGATGGAATGGCAGATAAATGTACAGTGAAATCCCATGGGTCTCATTTACAGAGTGGTCTTTTTTTGTTACAATCAAATCAGATTGTACCAATAAGAACACGTTGAAATTCATGTAAAAATTCTACATACTGAACTTGGTCAAGGTCCAGACTTGATGTCCAAGCTTTTCCCAGCTAGTGCGAACACTGAGAGAAAGGAACAAGTTGCACATGGACCAATACTTGACTGTTATACTGTGTGTTTAGGACAGTGATTTTTTTTTCTTATCCACTATTTATGTGGCAAGGCCTATTTATCATCTAGTGTCTTTGTAATTAACAGTGTATACAGATAGTTAAGGCTGACCTAGGCAACTTTAAATGAGAGGCAATAATTTTACAAATATTGTATAAGCACAATTTCAGAAATATTTATAGTTAATGATGGAATCCAAGCACATTTTTACACACACAAACACACACACACACACACACACGCTCTGTCACAGACCACACATTAATATCTAATGCATTTACATCTTATATAGTCTTTGCACTCATCGTATACAACTTTGTCATATTCAGAGTATCAACAGAAAATGGAACATGAAATGAAACATTTGGCTGTCATGTCAATGTAATGAAGAAAAGTGAAACGTCCTATTAATTGTCTATAGTCTAAATAAACAGAGTGTTTGCAACATAAGGACAACGTGGGAAAACAACTGAACTTTCCTCTCAAGCTAGCAGGCCCATCTGATTGGCCATTTCCCTGACTCTCCCTCAAACTCTCTCTCTCTCTCTCTCTCTCTCCCTGCCTCCTCTTGAGAAGAACGGCTAGTCCACAGTGGTCTGTAATGACATCATAGATTTCCCACAATTCCCAGTGGTAGGTCTATACTAAGTTTGTGAATTTCTCTCATCGCTGTTTCCTGAGTCACAATGAACCTATAGCAGGATCTTGGTCCCTCCTGTGGGACTTGTGGCTGGACCACACTCCCTCCACATGGCCATGCAATAGTTTGATTGGCTTGTTGTGAAACCATGTGTGCAACACCAATGAATAATAGCTAACAAATTCTTGAGCAGTTACAAAAAGTATATTTAGGTTTGTTTTTGTGTTATTTGTTGATACACCAAATGACATTCATGAAGGACGCTGAATAATCGTTACCACCAATCTTCTACCATCACACCGTGATGTTTGACTGTCCTGATTATGCAGGTGGTTCAACACGTTCACTAAAGGCCAATGGTTAATCCCTCCTGTACGGGTCACTCAGCCCAGTATAGTGTAAGTGTGTGTATCTGTGTGTGTGTGTGTGTGTGTGCATTGTTGCTACTCTAAGGATTAACACATACTGCTCCCTGCATAAGAGGTTGGATTTAGAGGTGATTGCAGTGGTGGTGTTTTCCCTCTCTTCACAAGGGAAGGCCTTCGCTCACAGCTCTGTTCATTCACAAGGACATTGATTACCTCAATTTGCACTCATGTGTGCAGCTGTGCACTGCATACAAATATGCATGCTCATACACACACTCAAATTTTCAGATCAATGGGACTTCACATTACTAGTTAGCCTGATAAACTTTCCTGTTTCTTTCTTTCTTTCTTTCTTTCTTTCAGGTGTGCCCGCACTCCAAATACAATTTCATGGCTGGAGGCTTTCCTGCATTCCCTCTCTTGGACAGGATTTGTACTTTTAAAGTATTCCAACACTTAACCAGAATCTTGACCAAAACAAGATAATTTGACCACATAACACTTATCCTATCTTTCCTACACTAGCTCCAAATTCAAGCCAGATGTGACTTCAAGGTGCTTCTGCTAACATATAAAATGTTACATGGGCTTGCAGCGGCCTATTTATCAGATCTCAGTGCACCATATATACCACCATGCGGTGTTTGATCGCAAGAAGTTGGTTACTTATCTATCCAGCAGTCAAACAGAAAACTGCAGGCAGCAGCGCTTTTTCTTACTGCGCTCCCATTCTTGGAACAGTCTCCCTACTGTGATTAGAGAGACAAATTCTACTGATGTCTTAAATCCAAGCTTAAATCCTATTTATTTTCACTATCATTTGGCCAACCATAGCTTTGCACAATTACTGACTCAGTCTCTTCATACAGCATGGTTAGACTACCTATAGTTAGCTCTAGTCCAGGTTCCTGTTAATGAGAATTTAGTCTGTGTGCGCCTGTTCATTCATGTTGGTGTATGTCTGTTTTGCTGTGTGTGTGTGTGTGTGTGTGTGTGTGTGTGTGGGTGAGTGTCCTGTCTGTTTTTGTTTTAGGTTGTGGCTTTGGTTGGGTAATATTGACACCCTTTGTGGTCCCCTCCTCTTCCTCTTCTGCCCCATGCCAGATCTCAATAGTAAAGACTATACAGTTACAATTTACAATTTACAATTTCCTATTTGGCAGGCGCTTTTATCCAAAGCGACGTACACATGAGATTTTAATACAACACAAGCAAGGTTCTAGTCAGGAGAGAACAACGAGAGTAAGTGCCATAAAGCTAAGTTCTGGTCCAACAGGACATAGGTGCTACGAGGCAGTGCTACAAAGCAATGCATAGAGTGCTTAGAGGCAGATAAAGAGGTTTTTTTTTTTTTGGTTACACAGTCCATCAGGTGAGAAGGTGTTCACTAAAGAGCTGGGTCTTTAGCCTTTTCTTAAAGATTGAGAGGGACTCTCAATCTCGTTCCACCACCGAGGAACCACAGAAGAGAAGAGTCTGGCTAGAGACTTAAGGCCTTGTTGAGGTGGCCGCACCAGGTGCCGCTCCTTGGCAGAGCGTAGTGAGCGGGAGGGAGCGTAGACCTGAATGAGGGAGTTCAGGTAGGTCGGAGCCATTTTGGTTGCTGCTTTATAGGCGAGCATCAAGGACTTGAACTTGATGCGGGCAGCAACTGGGAGCCAGTGGAGGGATATGAACAGCGGAGTGACATGTGCTCTTTTGGGCTGGTTGAAGACCAGACGCACCACAGAGTTCTGGATCATCTGCAGAGGTTTGAGCGTACATGCCGGGAGCCCTGCCAGTAAGGGGTTGCAGTAGTCAAGACGTGATATTATAAGCGCCTGTACTAGGAGTTCTGCTGCATGCTCAGACAGGTAGGGTCTGATCTTCCTGATGTTGTACAGGGCAAATCAGCATGACCGAGCAACAGAAGCCACATGCTCCTTAAAGGTTAGTTGGTCATCAATCAATCAGATCCATAGTGCCCTGACAATATTCCTCAGCATTGCATGATCATGTATGGTGATCTGCATGCTCAGTTGGCTAAGGTACATACCATGTACCTGCAATCTGGGACGCCCAAATTCTGGGTCTGTTGCATGTCATCCTTATATCTCTCCCATCTTGACTGTCTCTTGCTACTACTGTGAACTGTAAAATAGAAAATAAAATTGCTTTAAAACAAGAATGATCATGCAATAAAAGAGTCCTAGGAAGATAAATAAAATCAGAGCTAAGCAGAGCAGCAGACGTGATTTTTAGAGCATTTAGAATGAGTAGAGGGTGCTTGTTGAAAAGATGAGGTTTCAGCATATGGCAGAAGATGGTGAGAGAATCTGTTGTTCTGACTGGACTCAGAAGGTCATTCCACCACTGAGGAGCCAGTGGTGGAATGAAGAAGAGTCTGGACCAAGTGGAACGATGATCAGGACAATGCAGGGAAGGGACAGCTAAGCGGCTGGTAGTTACAGAATGTAGAGCACAGACTAGCATGTAGGGCTGGACCATGGAAAATGTTTATGGAGAAATAACCTCAGTTTCTGTCTTTGCAGTTCCACAATTAAGGGCCCTCATCTGTTGGAGGCAATGCTACAAGGAACTCCTTCAGGGCACTATATTGGTTTATCATTGGCTTTTTAAAGAGAGAGAGAGAGGGAGAGAACACAAAAGTGTGCACAACACCAGAATATAGTCCCCTACCTCTCTTAACAACACTTAACAGATTAAAAAAAAACAGGTAAAAATGGAAAAATCACTCAATTTCTGCTTTCTGCTGAGAGAAAAATATGAAGCCGGAATGTGCTGGGGGGGCTGTGGCTCAGGAGGTAGAGCGGGTCGTCCACTAATCAGAAGGTCAGTGGTTCGATCCCCGGCTCCTCCAGTGCGCATGTCAAAGTGTCCTTGGGCAAGATACTGAACCCCAAATTGCTCCCGATGGTTGCGCCAGCACCCTGCGTGGTAGCTTGCTGCCATCGGTGTATGAATGTGTGTGAATGTACTTATGTTGGAAAGCGCTTTGGATAAAAGCGCTATATAAATGCAGTCCATTTACCATGTACTGGCACCCTGGATTCTTCCATGGCACAAATGTGTGTGTTTGTGTGTCTACATCAGAGTATACACCTGTATTTGTTCATCTATCCTTGTGTGCGTGTCTGCAAAATAACCATCTCAAAGTAGTAGCAGAGCACTTGGCCCTAGGTTTTGCAAGGTGTGCCCAACAAAACCATCAAACAACAATGATGAATGGTTCCAAGATGGATCTGCAAAACACATGTGACTTTGGTCCACCGGCCAAGCTGAGTAGAACCTAGTTTTTCTCAGTACGGTTTGCAAGGTTGGATCTGCTTCTGGCTTTTTTTTTTTTGACTTGGATTCAACTTAAGACTTAAATTTCAAAGGCTCTTGATTTGGAGGAACAATGATGCTGCAAGCTTACCAAGCAGACATGCTTCAGGAGTTGGACAATGGCCTAACCAGTGGTGGGCTGCACTCTAACATACCAGACAAAGCGCACAGGACTTCAAACTTCACTCTTTCTTAGGGCATGGCTTTCCATTCTTTCCATTCTTGAAACTAGCTGTTTGATTGTTTTTAAAACCAGGTGCAGCCAGGTGCAGACTGCTGTGCAACCAGCGCCATTCGAGCTGACTGGTAATGTACATGCATGGCCCTGTTCTAGGCATTATTTATGGCTATATCTCTGAAAGAAATTTGTCCTGCAGCTAACTTTCACCTTATAGTTTTGTGAAGTTTTGAAGTCTGGATGTAACATGGTGTGGCACATGCTGTTGGGATGTAGGGATGTATTGTCCCTTTCAACTGCTGAGCATGCTGGTGTGTGATGGATCTCCCACTGCTATGTGTTTTTCAATCTTACTGAATGAACACAAACTCTGTTCCCTGAAAGAGGGAACTTGGGATCTGAAGGCAACCAAGGCACCCAAATAAAGCAGAATTTGTTAGAAACCAGATGTCTTAACCTGTGCTAATTTGTGTTAATTCAATGATGTGATATGTAAAAGCCTGTTTACTATTTTTGGTAGAATTTCCCTTTGAATTATTAGGACAGCCATGGTATCCTATTGTTTGCCCATGAGTTGAAAAGATTATTAAGTCATTTTAGTAGCATCAGCACATTTACAGTACAGAAAGGTTGATTCACATGCACTGTCACAGACAGTATTATAAAGGGAAATGAAATATGTAAAGGAAAATGAAAGAAAGATCATCTGAAGAGACATATGGGCACCGCTCTTCAACTGGACATGTGCTTGCCTATATAGGCATGTTCTATTTATAGCCACAGTGTCTAATTGCTTTGTAGTAAACATTATCTGTTGACATTTTTCAAGACCTGTGCATGTATGTACACATGTGTGAATGAGTATGCAAATGTGTTGTTCATATGCAAATGCTGGTGGATAGGTGTGAGCAGAAACCATGCAGGTTTTGTTTTCGTGTTGCTGATGACTTGGGTATCGCTCTGCCCGCTCCGTCTGTCTACTCTTTGGAAAGCTCCCTCATGCAGGCATCTCTCATCCCATGCCAGCATTGATGTCATAGGTGGCCCCATTTCTCCACCTCCTATTGGTCCATACAGTGTGACGCCGGGCTCCTGTTTGACGTACAGTTAACAAATACACGTCACTGTAGTAAGGGGTCTGCCTCAATGCCTTGATCATTTATACTCTCTCTCGCTCTCTCTCTCTCTCTCTGTCTCTCTCTCTCTCACACACACACACATGCACACACACACACACACTAACATATTCAGTATTTCTTTTTCCCTTTCAACCATTTCTTTCAGCATCACGCTTCCTCTTTCCCTCACCCTCTGCAGTAAAAGGAAACACCCAGTGAGCCACTTATCTGTTTGCTGATTGGCTAAGACAAAACCAGCCAGTGATGCACGTAGCTGTCAGAAACAGGGAGAGACTTTCCAATACAGCCAAACCGCACGTGTCTGTGTGTGTGTGTGTGTGTGTGTTTACATCACAGTTGACAAAGGAGTGCCTGGCAAGGGTACTGAGTGATAACAAGTGCACACATCATACCTCTGAGTGTGTGTGCATGTTTGTGCTTGTGTGTGTGCGTGCGTGCGTGCATGCGTGCGTGCATGTGTGTGTGTGTGTTTGTGTGTATGCTTGTCCTTGGGGTAAAAAAAATGGTCTTGGTCATCACTATTGCATCTCTTGTTCTATTTATATCCTATATCCACCCAATTCTAAGGTACAGTAATTATGATCAATGATCATTTAATAAATACCCCATTTGAACTCATTGTTATCAGGCCTGTAAGCGGAGCTCGCTGTTTCACCCGACAGCTGACTCGGGAGTCAATATTCTGTGCGGGTCCAAGTACTGTAGGTATGTACAAATATAGGTCCAAAATTGACTAACTTGTCCTTTAAGAAGATTCAGCTCATAAGGAATCCATTATTAATGAAAAAAGCGAACGCACACACAAAGAGGTGCAGACTATTGGCAATGATAAACTATAGAAAAAGAAAAACAAATAGTCGCACACTCTTTCCATTTGCTGTGACATTTATCTTACACACTGACATTTCAGTTATAGTTTTTTCATCAGGATGTGAAAAGAAAATGCCATGCAAGTAGCCCACAGACAGATAACAGGTGATGATCAATTATCAGTCAGCAATTACAAAGATTACACAATATAATCCAGTTCATAAATTCATCAATGGAAAACAATACCATTCCACAATAGAAAACACAACGCACGAGTCTATCCTATCCATAAAAAAATGAATAGGGCTACAAAAAATCCATAGAATACACTATAGTCATGGAATTACATACAAAATATAGACATATATCCAAAACATTTCACATGCATAGCATTTAGTCACATGGGGATAGTAGAGAAAAGGTCTCAAATCAAAATTTATTTAAGCCATGTGAAATTGCAATGTCCAAAAATGAAATTCAAACTGCTGAAAAGAGAGCCTTTTCAAAATCACCTCCTCTTATTGGGGCTGTTCATTGACTTTTTGCATTGTGGTTACATTGTGCACATGTGCCACATTTGTAATTTCCATCAGGAATGGGAGATAGTAATGTTTGAGAAGGTAAAGCAATATGAGAACTGCGATCTGGTTAGACCAGGGCCCAGTTTTTCAAAACCCTTCTCTCTTCTGGCATTTCAGTATACAGATTGGATTAAATGTGAGAATTTGATTTTTCAAAACTGACAAATGAGATTCCAATCATTAAGATAGAGATCTGGAATGGGTAATCCAATCCTAATTTGAATCAATCTTAAATTTTGTGTCTGTCTTTTTAAAATTCAAAGAGAAAATTAGGATAGTTTTGATGTCAAAAATTAGGATAATCTTGACCCTACTGGAGGGGTGGATTCATCTTGGATTTATAGACATGAAGGGCTTTACATATAACCAAGAAAATGAAATGTGGTAGAATTTTTGTTTTTGGATTACTGCAATGGTCTGTTCACAGAGCTTTCAAAAAAAGCTCTTCGGCAACTCCAACTTATTCAGAACGCCACTGCCAGGTCCTGACGAAAACTAGGAAATACGACCACATTAGACCAGTTCTAAAATCCTTACACTGGCTACCAGTCACTCAGAGAATTGATTTCAAAATCTTGCTGCTTGTCTACAAATCACTCTGTGGCTCTGGGCCCAAATACATCTCTGACATGCTTGTGCCATATGAACCTTCTAGGACCCTTAGGACATCTGGGGCTGGCCTACTGGCTGTCCCAAGAGTTAGAACAAAACACGGTGAAGCAGCGTTTTGTTATCATGCAACACAGACCTGGAATAACCTCCCAGATGATATTAGACAAGCCCCGACTCTGACCACTTTTAAGTCAAATCTTAAAACTATTTTACACTGCCTACTCTAACCTGTAATGGCTAAAATGTATCTTTTCAGCTTAGCTTTTAAATAGCCTTCATTTTAACTGTTTCTGTTCAGGATCCCAACAGAGCTGACACAGGCAAGTACGAATTTATTTTCATTCGTCTTGTCCGGTTAATGCTTACTTGCGCATGAGTGAACACTATATGTGGGGGGGGGGGGGGGGGGGGGCAGAGCTTTATCTAGGAACTCAAGAGCTAGATGGCAGAGCTTTATAGGAACTCAAAAGAGCTAGATGACACAGTTTATCTAGGAACTCAAGAGCTAGATGACAGAGCTTTATCTAGGAACTCAAGAGCTAGATGGCAGAGCTTTATCTAGGAACTCAAAAGAGCTAGATGACAGAGCTTATCTAGGAACTCAAAAGAGCTAGATGATAGAAGCTTTATGTAGGAACTCAAAAGAGCTAGATGGCAGAGCATTATCTAGGAACTCAAGAGCTAGATGACAGAGCTTTATAGGAACTCAAAAGAGCTAGATGGCAGAGCTTTATCTAGGAACTCAAGAGCTAGATGACAGAGCTTTATCTAGGAACTCAAAAGAGCTAGATGACAGAAGCTTTATCTAGGAACTCAAAAGAGCTAGATGGCAGAGCTTTATCTAGGAACTCAAGACCTAGATGACAGAGCTTTATAGGAACTCAAAAGAGCTAGATGACAGAGCTTATCTAGGAACTCAAGACCTAGATGACAGAGCTTTATCTAGGAACTCAAAAGAGCTAGATGACAGAGCTTTGTCTTTACCCTGTATGATTCTCATTCATCTGTGGACCAAGAGGAGAATCTATGATTCTCATCTGCCTTAGGCAGTAAGATCTGACATAAATATCAGATCAAGAGTAGAATCAGGAAGAACAGGGGATAAGAAAATTAAAGAAAAACATATGGGTTCACTCACAATGTGCATCTAAAAGTGGGAATATTTGTTGTGTTCTTTTATCTTTCTATTTCACTTTATTTGAACTGCACTAGTTTACTTTTTAAGTCTTTTATCTTTTGTATCTCTTGTCTGTACTTTTGCACTTTTTAATTGTAAATCTTTTACTGTATTTTTTATTACTCTGTAAAGTACTCTGAATTGCCTCAGTGTATGAAATGTGCTATACAAATAAAGCTGCCTTGCCTTGCCTTGCCTTGCCTTTTGAATTATTTCAGCCACCTAATGAGACTTTGAATTTTGTCATTAGGTTCGGCATTGTATAATTGTGCAGGTAGGAGAATAACATAAGAACATACAAACAGTCTTTCGCACTTTTCATCTAGTTCACTTATGTCTTTTTGGCCTGACAACATGTTGTAACATAATTTGTCCAACAGATGGCAAGATAGTGCTCTCTTTAACAACTGCAAATCTGGATTCTGTAATATTGATCTTGTGGTATCTGGATAAGAATTATTCTATCTGGCATGTTTTTGATAAACTGATTCAATGCCAGCCAGACCAATCTGCTTCCAAATTGCAAAAAGGGGATTAGAAAATCTGTAAAATTGTGATCCAGATTACAATAAAATTTTTTGAAAAACCGGCCCAAGCTGGTCCCTTAAATTCCAGTTTCATTTGAACACTAGTTTAGGTTTATTGTACAGATGTTTTAGAGATTCATCTTTTTGAAGAATATCCCAATGTTTTTGAATGATTTGATTCACCATGTTTTTGTTTTTCTTCTTTTCCTGGAAATCCAATATTCCCCATTAAATATTGGATGGAAATTATGGGAAACAAAAAAAAAAAATGAACAGCACTGGACTGGTAATCCAATAGGCGACCAAGTGGAAGCTACATTCCCTTACTTCACCAGTGTGGATGGAGAGAAGACAGTTACACAGGTATAGACAGGATAATTGAGACGTCGATTGTGTATGTGTACCAGTTAAAGGCCAAATGGGTAAGACAAAAGATTTGAGTACCTTTGAATGGGGTATAGTGGTAGTTGCCAGCTGTTTAATTTTGACTTCAAGAATTGACGTGATGTTGTTTATTCAACAGTTTCCCCTTGTGTATCAAGAACAGCCAATCACCCAGCGGACAAGCAGCCAGCAGCAGGCCTTCAGGCGAAAACATCTTATTGATCATGTTGTTTCAGTGTTGCGGACCGTGGGTGATGGTGTGGGTCATGTTTTCAAGTCACATCGGGCCCCTTGATAAAAGTGGAGCCACGCTTGAATGCTGCAAGACATCTGAACATTATTGTCAATCAAATGCATCGCCTTATGGCAGCAGTGCATCTATCTGCAAGTCAATTTCTTTCAGCACTGTAATGCCCCATGCTAAACGGCTAGGACAGTTCTGGAAGGATTTCAAGATTTTTAAGTATAGTTTTTTTCTGCATCAAGGTTTTAATGTTACAGTGTTTCATTGTCCCATATCATCCTATAATGTGCAGTTAGAATGTAGTCCAACTCTATATCTGTTTGGATGGGAGGGGAAAAGCATGTTATTTTGCTTCGATACATTTTTACATGGTTTATCACTGATATGGGGCGAGTGGGGGTAGGGGTGTGTGTTGGGGGTGTGAGTGTGTATTTGCGTGTGTGCATGTTGGAACTTGCATGAGAGGTGCATGTGGGCCTGTTTTAGCAGTCATGCATATGTGAGTAAATGTTTGCATGACACAAGATGAGCACACACATGAGAGAGCACCAGCCTGCATATGTATGTGCTTATGCAAATGTTTGAAGTGATGAAAGACTTGCTTATGACACGCTTCCCTTATGAAAAAAGCGTTCAGAGGATTACATGTTAACTTCATGTAGCACTTGAGCATCTTCATATGGAAGCAGTACAGGTGATGGCTTTGATGTGACAAAGAGAGACAGACAGATACACAGACACACACAGACACACACAGACACACACGCACACTTGGATGCATCAATATACATTCTTGCATGTACTCCCTCCCACAAACCTGGTAAATGTCAAAGTGAATTCTTGAGTTATTAACAGGCTGTAGGCAAAACAAGTGATGACAGTGCTGCAGTTCAAGCTGCCAGTTCTAAATATATGCAACAAATGCACATGCAGCTTTTTCCAGTGGTCTGAGCGCAGTGAAGATGATGGCCTCCTGAATGACGTCACTCAGTTTTCCTTCGCTTTTCCACAGTGCAATGCATCACCAAACAATTGCTCCATCCATCTCTCTCTGTCTGAACTGGTAAGATGGGATGTTGCTGTTTTGACAGTTTGTGCCATGAGATAAATATGAAAAGAATTACACTGAACCAGGAGTGTGCCATCTTTAGGCATCATGGTCCTGTTTGACTATCTGTATTTCCTAAATGTGACAGAACTGTATTTGCACATGATGTATGATGACCATACAGTAAAGTAAATTAGGACAGTTATAAGCTTACAGTGGTGTAAAAACGTTATACATGCATTAACCTGTCTTTAACATTCAGCATCACCATATTGTGCATTCAAATCTCCTTCACAATCATATGCAGAGTTAAATATTCTCACATCAGTTTTGTTTTTGTGTTTTCTTTTGTTTTTCCTTTATAAACTATCATCCAGTTGCCACCTCAGGGACAGTGATATTATTATAGAGTGAGCAGGCTAAAGCTAGTCTCTGTCAGGAGGGAAAAGGGTTATGCTTCCCCCTATTGGCATACGCCCAAACTGAAAGAAAGGCAAGAATTTTCAGTGTAACAGTAACAGCTTGTTCTTACATCTACAATGCTCGGTGTTAAAGTAGAAATTTTTGGTTTTCAAAGATATCAAATCTGTCATTTTTGCAAGTAGAGAATCAATTGTGTTGCGATGACATTTTGTTACAGTAGGTCAGTGTGTTTACATCATCATACTGGGTTTAACTCATACAGATGAGCTCACAAAAGAAGTTAAGTTTAAGTTAAGGGGTTTCTTTTTAGGACAAGCAGCTTTCTTCTTTGTCCTAAATTATGGAAAAATGAAATATGTATGCCTGTCTGTCTGCGCTGAAAGTACTTGATTTTCCTAGATAGTCATATTATGTGTATTTTATACACAGTGAATGTACATGACAAAAGTTTCTGAGATGAAAAATACTGCCACAAATAGTCCAATGCAGTTGTATTTGTTGCTGCCTTTGTGCTAACATGTGATGCAGGCGTTTCACTCAGCACTTCATTCATTATAATTGACCCTTGAAATCAACTCTGACGCACCGAGTTGCTATGACAATATTTACCCACTAGATGAGGCTACAGTATAAAACACACTTTGGAAGTAAAACAACTATGGAAGTAATTCATCCAAACTTAATCACTTGTAATCAAAGTTTCCATTGTTTAAATCCTACAAGTATAATTTAGTGATTCATTTTGTTTTTACTACTGTGTTTGTCAGAAAATAAATACATACAGCATGTACCACTGGACCACTGAAGAGAGAAAAAAAAACACACCATCAGGACAACAAACCACATAATTCTAACTCAAAGGAAGTAAACCAGCCTGGGCTAGAAAGATGAAGAGCCTGGTGTCCCAAAATTTCTTGAAATGAGCAAAATGTCTTCAAATGCAAATATGTGCTCCGTGCACGAAAAGTGAGAAAAATGCATTGCCACACCAAGAAAGGATGATGTGGAGGAGACACAGCTAAAAACAGGCAATAGTTTGACATTGAAATAACGGGGGTGATGGGCGTTTACATTTGCCTTCGACAACCTCAGTTTCTAACCCATGCCAAGACATTTTCTACTGTGAGTGAAGTTTTAATTTTTAACTAAATTTTTTCTTATTTGACCATGACCAAAGCCTTACCCTAACCTTGGCTGCATTGGGCACCGGTTACATGGACGAGACTTGTTGGCAAAACAAAATCATTGCTGATTTTGTTATTTTCATAGGATTTGTTGACGGTAAGCAATGCATTAAAAAACACCAGCCTTATCCTTTAACCCTAACCAAAGTACTCACGTCACGACATTTTATGAGACTGTGTTGCTCGTCACATTGCAGTGTGGCGTCAGGTCAGGCTTTATTTATCAGAGGTCTGGTAATGGAATCAGGACCCTGGAGCTCATAGACTTGGGCGCTGGGCTGTTTCTGAGGACAGGCTGCTGCTGGATAATGTCCTGATTATCGACTATGACACATTAGTGGGCTGAATGCAGCATCATACGTCTGGCATATTAAACAGCCAAAAAACAACCCACAAAAAAACAGATTCTCACTCTTCCAATAAAACAGCAGAGGCCAATGTGAAATGTCAATGGTATTGGGAGCATTTGGTGTGCATGTAGTTCAGGATTAATTTTATTTATTTAGTGTAATGGCTAATAACACGCAGCCACTGTTCATGTCTCCATATTCAAATCTATCTACATGTTTACAGACTATTTATTCCAAAGATTATAATCATACTCTAGAGTACAGCCTGTGTGACACAAACATTTTTAGACTGAAAGGCCAAGATGGATTCTTTGCTTTAGCACCAAGACAGATGATTTGTAAAGCAAGATTTATCAATTCTGTAAAACTGACATGGGAGTTTGGAGCCTGCCGTATGTAATGCAGTTGCAAATGAATGCTCCTGTCATGTTCCTACATTTACGATAATATATGTGCTTTATTATGGCTTTCTTAGGGGTTTAGGTACAACGTTTGCATCTCTGTTAGAATTAAGCAAAATAACATGAATATTGATGTTTGCTGTCATGTCCTCACTGAGAGAAATTTGTATTTTTGAGCACTCTCTTTTCCCGGCAGGGCCCTGGTTAACCAAAGTGTTGTTAATTAGTGCCTTTCCAGCCCACACAATTAACTTCCTCTTTGGTGAAACCATGTGACCTGCTGTTCTGGGCCTTCTTTCCTCTCCACTGTGTCCGGATCAATGAATGCCCTCATTTCCATCTAGACTGACTCCTGCCTTGTTGTTCAGCAGACAGCGGTTTAATGTGCTATTACTGACACTGATCTTCACACACAAACACACACACACACACATTTGAATATTATAATCACTCAGACAGGCAAAGCAAACGCACACACATGCACAGCACAAACACACCACACACATGTAGATAGATGGGTGAGATAGCCATCATAATTACACCCCGCTCTCCATCCACTTTCCATTCGTCACAGCCAAGGCAGGTGGCAGAGACTCCGTCTGTCTAATTGTTTGTTTGGCGGCGAATGGGATTGTCCCTCCTCCCTCCAGTCACTCACTGCTCCCCACCTGCTCTCTCACTGCTGCCCAGGGACACTAATGAAGTTACCCGGCCCTAACGACACTCATTCAGGCTCTTAAAAGCTCCAGCAGCTTCCATGATAGCGGGCCAAAGTGCTCCCCATTGCTTCCCCGTCGCCCTCGCTCACCTCAGTAAACAGCCTGTCATCTCACATCACCAAGCAGCCTCACTGCTGCAGCAGTGTCACAACTGTCCCAGTGCTTATGGACAAACCCCCGTCCTGCCTTTGACTGTTTGTTTGTTGTTTGTGTTATTGTTTTATTGTTTCTTGTTTGTTTGTTTTATAGTTTGTTTGTTTTATTGTTTGTTTTTGTTTGTTTCTTGTTTGTTTGCTTTATTGTTTTTTGTTGTTTGTTTTATTGTTTGTTTGTTTGTTTGTTTGTTTCTTTCTTTCTTTCTTTCTTTCTTGTAGATCTGTCTCTATCACCACTGTCAGTAATTAGACAAATGACAAATTCACCATTACTTTAGAGTTACTTTCGTTTTTACTCATTATTCCCAAATGAATGAAATTAATTAAAGAGTATACTTTTGACAATGAGTCATCATTGTGAAGCCACACACTTTGCTGCCTCCCTGCAGCAAAGCTGATGTACACACTGCAAGCCGGACCCCCTTCAATACATTTCACTCTTCCAGTGTCCCTGTACTCCTGATTATATTTAACATGGAAAAGCCCCTAACAGGCACTAAAGGAGTGGTGGAATTATGTTGGATTATTACAAGGAACGAGGGAGAGCAGAAATTCATAGCTTCCAGCCTGCGGAACCGATGGAAATATCTATTTCCTGGTGAAGAACATTTTTCACTCTAATGCAAAGAGATTAGTTTTCTCTCCTTGCTGGGTATTACTTTTCACACAAGGTAGCACATTTTCTAGGAAAACAAATTCATTAAATGTAACCGAATACAGCTGTATCCTCACACATCGTCCAAACCCACAGATACCTAATTGACATTTTTACACAATTTCAAGGCAATCTATATTCTATTCAATATTTATATAAATATATTCAGTGGTGTTGCTGTAGCCCAGGGGTATTATTTTTTGACAGTAACAACACCACATTAAGATTAATTTGCAAAGACATATGAATTGAAGAGTAAGTAATTTGATTCCCTTAAAAGTTCCAAGTGTTCATCTTCTGCATGCCATGCAAATGCTATCATATGAACACCAGCAGTAACCACACTTTCTAGAGACAGCGGGGAAATCGTGTTTGTCAGGAAACTTAATTGACTTTCAAATACTTTCCAGTCATTGCCTCAACATTCTGGTACTCCTTGGGTTGTCCTATGTGGCAAACCTCACTCATCTAGCACTCCAAGCTGATATGAATCAAATGCTAGCTTAATAACAAATGCTAGGAATTTTTTTAGAAATAATATTTGGCCCAGATGTAGTCCTACACACATTTCCTGAGTGTCAGATTGGTCAACGAATCAATCATCTTGTTTTGCTACATAACCCCAAAGAACGTTATTCCATGTATTTTCGAAAACCTGAAACATGGGTGTCCGGTTTAAAAACAACAGCCATATAGTGAACACATGGCAAATGTGGTTAGACACATGTGTGGTGTCCCTTTTTGTCAAGTCAATTGATCCTGGGCTGTGACAAAATGGGGGACTGATGAATACTACAATATTAGACATAATGGGTCAGGTCTAAAATGAGTGAATAACTGTTGAACTCTTAACTTTTGGTAGCACTTTCCATTTAAGCTTGTTGATAAACCATCTATATAAATGCTCCATATGCCTATCTTACTCCAAGAGAATGTAACCTGAGCGGCATGTGGCCAGCAAATCCAAAAACCCCAAACTCTGCCAAATTCATATTAAGAAAAGGGTCACATTGTTGTAACTGTTGTTGTGTGGAATTCCTGCAAGTTATTATTTGTAGTTTATGAAATTCATTTCTTTATTTTCTATTCAGCTTGACATGGGCTATTGTACACAAAATTCACAAACCATTACTAGAGCTGCTCCTCAAGTTAGCTGAACATGCTGATATATATAAGGAAGTGAGTATGTTTTCGGCATACTGCACCACTGAGCACAACCCATAGAAAGCCTTTTTAATGGATGGTGGTTAACTGTGCCCATTAGTTTTTACAGTCTATGGTCCACGCTACACCTATCTGTCTTCCAAATTAGGGAGCCCTTATCATGTTGTTCTGAGACTGCTGGAGAGAGGATGTCTGGGCCATTGCCCATGGCTAATAGGGCTCCTACACTGTAGTGGGCTCTAGTCCCTTTCCAGTTCATTACTTTGACCTCTGTACCACTCACTAACCATGGGTTGGACTTAGCATCAAACCTGAGAGGAATGATTTCTTCTAGAAATGACAGAAGGACTAAAGAAATACAGTTTTCTGGCCTTTGGTGTATTTTACTGTATGAATATGAATAAAATGGACGCAAGATTTGATCTGTGTTTGTCTCACTGAATGGATAAAACAGCATAACAATAAAAATGTTATAATGTTAATAATTATGCTACATGGGCAGGCTTTCTCAATAACCAGATATGAAACCAATTTACCATTTACTGCATGGGAGAGTCTGGAACAGCATCTGAGATATTTTATCTGCTATTATAGGGATGGATAAATACTCTAGATATCATGAATTACAGTGTGCCCTATTTTTTTTTTATAATGTGGGGAACTACCACTGTCTTTAACAATGTGTGCTGTATGTCTGTTTGAAAAACTGTCATGTCTAATGAGCTCTAGAGAGGCATTCTGTGGTTCTGCTAAAAGAGCAACAGCCAGTCCCATTCTAGTCTGTTGAGAAATAATGGGGTTGTGTGTGTGTGTGTGTGTGTGTGTGTGTGTGTGTGTGTGTGTGTGCGTATTGTGTGTGTGTGTGTGTTATTTCTCATATGCAGTTAATGGAGAAGGATTCTGTGATGTTTGGAGGCTCTCTATGTTTTCATCATGCCAAGGGCCGCTGCCTCTAAATGACAGGTTGGGATTCTTGATGAAAGTGCAAATAACATCTGTGGCAGAGAGGAGATAAAGACAGGCTGCGTGCGTTGAGTGTGTGCATGTGCATGTTTGTCTCCATGGATACACTTTTCTGTATGTGTTTTCATTTGATCACAAGCAAGTATGCATGTGTGAGAAAGAAAAAGTGCAGGGAATTACACAACGAGGAAATGTAGTTGTATGGCTGGTTGATTTCCATATGTGCAGTAATAGGATGGCAATTGTCAACAGCAGTGTGTGTGTGTGTGTGTGTGTGTGTGTGTGTGTGTGTGTGTGTGTGTGTGTGTGTGTGTGTGTGTATGTTTTATGTGTGAAAGCTGTTTTCTGGCAGCCATCAGAGACACTTACCTCTGTCCTTTGGGAGTGGAGAGTGTGAGCATCTCAAGTCTGCTGGCAAAGCTCTGATTCTCCCTTAAAACTCTTAAGGCTGTGAGTGTATTTGTGTGTCTCTGCTTGTACATTATACACTACTTCTACAAGATAAAGCACATGCATTACTGTCAATCACCTGCACTTGGCATCTTTACAATACAATACAATACAACTTTATTTATCCCACATGGAGTTTTAAAAGTACAATCTATCATAGTTAGTTAATTGTCCAGTGTTGGAAATCTTACAATTCTTATTTACAAATTGCACGGCTTCTAGTAGAGAGGTATTTTTCCTTCAATTTGTCTTGCACTAGGGCACCAGAAAGTGCCGACCTGATGGGAGGAGGTTGAATTCGTAGTGTAGTATGTCTGGGCTTTTCTCAGGACCTGATGACAGTAAAACTTTGAGACTTCTTTGAGGTAATCCAATGAATTTGGAACACATGCTGACATGATATACTCTCAATGAAAACACTAAAACATTTTTTCTCACTCCAAAGGAGATTAATTCCCTCATACAGTGTAGTTTTTGCTGGCTTTTCTTTATTATGCTGTCTGTGTTTTCTGTGAATGTCAGCTTGTTATCAAAGACTGTCCCAGGATATTTAGAAGTATAGAAAATGTCCACTGGTTCCCCATGAATAACTGACTGTGAGTGGCTACTAGATGTTCTTCTTAAATCAAAAATCATTTTACATTTTAACTCTAGAGAGAATGCTTGATCTTCAGTTAGCAAAAACTTAGCTACATAGTACAGCTCATAATTTACAACCTAGTAATCCAGGAGAAAAAGTGAGCAATTCCATGACTGTACAAACTACAGCATGTGGATTTACTGGGGTTTCAGAGCACAGTATATTTACGAACACCTGTTTGTTGTATCTGGATGCTTAGAGCATAAGCCCATGAATATGAGGTGTTTTTAGCAGGTGTCACTGCGGTAGTAATATGAGTATGGAGCTGGTGGGGTTGCCTGGGTCAATGCATATTAATTTGGATTAATGTGGCCTCTGTCTCTGTCACTCTGTCTTTTCTCTCTCACACGCACTACAGCCTGCAAATAGTTGTACCGTGCTCCCATTGCGGCCGGAGGGCTGAATTAATTTACTATTTTGGGAAAGTTGATCTTGCCAGCCAGCACTCATTCTCTCTAAGATATTAGAAAGTGCATCAGCCTGATGTAAAAGTCCTTTATTATCATTTGCTGAGGAACTGAGCAGAATGCAGAGGTATTTCTAAATTAAAGTGCATGGAAAAATTGAGAATCTTCCACACACTTATGATACATTTTTTATTATTATTATTATTATTATTATTATTCTTATTATTATTATTACTTTTACTGCTTTGCAGTTGGTCTAAGATACATTCTTCTGTAAATCTGAGTAAACGTGTATTAAAGAACAAGTCTTTTCCCAGGGCTTCATTGTATTTTGTGAGAAAGTGAGAAAGAGGGAGACTGGCAATGGTTTACTTTTCTCAAGCTCCAATAATTTGACAAGTAAATAATCAGTCAATTTTAGATGAAAGAGCTGTTGGTAACAACAGAACCAGCTGTGTCAAATTTTATTACATTTTTTAACGGTATACTTGCACTGACTCTACAGAAAGAGGGAGCTGTAATCTAAACTGTTACTGTTCAACCTCCAGACAATCTCTATTTTTGTCCTGTTCTGCCTTTTGCTCTTATGGCTGTTCTTCCATCTTTTACATTTCACATAGTTCTTTGAATAGAAACTTATTACACAGGCTCCCTCTGGGAGTGAGTGCCACTGTGTTTACCTTTCCCAAAATGATTAGAAAATGACAACCATTGCTGACATCTCAATAACATGGACCGTGTCTTTTATTTTGAAAGTCTTATCTTAACCTCCAGCTTATTTTAATAGTATGTCAAACACTGTCAAGATTGACAGGGTTCTCCTAAAATATGGCCGGCACTTGGTCAACAAAAGCAATAGTGTGTGTTGTCCTGGGCAACAAGCCGTTTTTGATACATTCATCAATTTTGGATCAGATATCCTGACTCTCCACCACGTGATTGCATCTGCCATCTTTTTTGGGGCCAGAACGCTTAAATAAAACATTGGGCAGCAAGTGTGACAGTTGTTAGTACGCCTGCACACTATCATTATTCATAACTGTTGTCAAATAGCCTTGACCGACTTTCCTGGAAGTAAACAAGGTTAGACACAAGGGAAATATTTCATGCTGTTTCCCTGACCCTCTAGCCCAAATAAGGTTACATTGTAATTCTCTTTCTGTCTGTCTCTCTCTGCCTTTCTTATTCTTTTCCCTTTTGACAGAAAAGTTTTTCCCATAATGCTTCTGTGCATGAAAGCAGTTACTCTCCAGTGTCTACACCATCATAGTGTAGACACTGGTACAAATGTGAGTGATTTGTTCATTCAGTGGGTTAGCAGTTCTCTCAATGAATCAATTCTGAATATTGGTCAATGAGCGTTTAAACCAATTCCTATTTTTAAACAAGACAATTGAATGGCACAACACAGTTTTCATAAAATTTGATCAAATGAGCACAAACTCTGAAATGTAGATTGTGTGCTGTGGGAAGGAATTATGTAAAGATTATATTCCTCCACCATAAAGTGGATTATGTGACAACAGCATGAATTGGACACTTAATTTTCACCTGTTCATCATGTGAAAATGTTAGCTAACAGTTAGGTTTAGGCAAGTTAACAACTTTTGTTAAGGTTAGGATTAAGTTTAGCCATGTAAAACTTTGGTTAAGGTTAGGGTTAGGTTCTGGTCATGGTTAAATAAGAAAAACCTCTCACTGCCTCTACATTTTACATTCTTCCAGCAATGGGAAAGTCTGGCCCAAAATATGAATACCTTTCATTCCAGCCCACCAGAAAAAGAAAAAAGGAACACTGGTCTAAATATTTCTTATAATATATAAATTGAACCACTGTGGAAGCGTCAAATTGTGAAATTAAACAGATTGTAACAAATTGCAAAGACAGAATAAAATGGCAGGACAACACTTTTGTGGTTCACATATGAAAAAGCTGAGAATTATCATGTGCAATGTCTACAGAAAACTTCAATCTTGGTCTTTGACGGCTTTAAATGAGTTTGAATGCATGAACGGGAGAGAGGGGTGGTAGCTGTAGAGTGTGACATGGAGGGAGAAGGAAAGATACAAAAGAAAGAAACACTAATAGAGAAATCTGTGTTCACTTTTGACTGTCGAAATTGGGTTTTCCAGTCAAAAGATGACAGATAAGACTTGTATCCGTCATGGTTGTTCCCCATGGTCGGAAAAAGTCCCAAGATTTGTCACCGTTTGCTTTTGAGAAATAAAGTTGCCAGGCGGTGTGAAAAGATGCTAAATCTAGAGACAAAGTCACAGAGTTGGCAACAGCTTCCAGGCGGATTGGATATCCGCCTAGAAGAGCATGTTTCCTTTTCAAGGAATTCATAAGCCAGTGTTTACATACAGGCTTGTTGTTTTGTTGTCTCTGGGGAATCAAGGAAGAACTGCAGAAAATACAGAGAGGTTTAACACTAGAAAGGCCAGTTTCAGCTAATTGAATGCATGGTGTATGGTTCAAGGGAGGTTTGTGCTTGTGTTATCTTTTCAGTGTGTGTGCGTGTGTGTCTGTGTCTGTGTCTGTGTAATGGGTCTGTTTACACGTGGAGCCGCTGTGTATGGTGCTCATATCTCTACTTCTGAGAAATCCCATTTCTGCGTCTGGAGTAAAATAAACCATCTCATTATCGCAACAAGCACTTAATTCCCGGTCTTAACCACACTGATTTGTATGATCTGTTATGTACAGCGTGCAACTGTCCAAAGTTCAACTGGGTGCTAAATGATATAAACACAACATCCAAAGACAGGATGTGTGTGTGTGTGTGTGTGTGTGTGTGTGTGTGTGAGTGTGTGTGTGTAGGTGTGTGTGTGTGCGTGTGTGTGTATATGTGTGTCTTGTAGCATAGTATGGGTCCCAGGAAATGATGTTTACTAAGGCAGGTCGCCAAGAAAGGGCAGCTCCAACCCTTATGAGTCTTGGACTGGAGTTGAGTTTGTGTGTGTGTGTGTGTGTGTGTGTGTGTATGTGTGTGTGTGTGTGTGTGTGTGTGTGTGTGTGACAGGTGGTATGATTTGCTTGCATGAATATAAAATACATGAAATAGATAGCAGACAGGCTTGCTTGTAAGTGGATGGTTTGCTAGATATGTTCAGTAACAAACAATAGTGAAATAAAGTGAATCCTTTTTATAGATTTGAAGTTTTTGGTGTGCCGTTACTTAAATGGTTACATTATGTGTTTAGTTGGAAAACATGTAAATTGGAAGAGGAAAAATAAATGAATCCTCATGCCAATTCTGAGTGTTGGTCTTTCCTGCTCAGCCTCCAGACCGTAGTCGGGATGCACAGGGGAATCTCCGTTGTCCTCCAGGGCCGAAGTCAGACTTACTTCGGCACCAACCCCCCCTTCACTCTCTCAGCAGTTGGAAAAGACAGCACACAGGGACACCACCTCGGCCTTGAGATGCTACAGTCTTTATTTATGACAACCGTAACTTTCGCCGTACATTTATTTGCTACCTGCTACAACTTGCTAACTGCTCTGCTACACTCTTTTCCTTCCGCTCCGATCCATTCAGCGTCACACACACCGCCGCTCGCTCTCTCTCTCGCTCCACCACACACTCACTACGTACAAAACACTCCGCACCGCTCTATCCTCATAAAGGGGCTACGCTGCTCCTATAACATGAGGTAATGGCGAATGGGTCAGAGGCTTATTTTATCTCTCTTATTTTATCTAAATGCTGAGTTACAAAAGCCAGTGACCTTATATTTGGCTGTTAATTCACCGCTGATATCAGTAACCTTCTCACTGTGTGAAAGGGCAAGACACCATTCATCCATCAGAGTAGAGGGAGATTATTTGGTCAAATCTTGAAGAAGCTATTTTCCACTGATGGGGCGCTGCTGTAGTGAAGCCTGTCACTGGGTAGGAATTGTGATCGCCAAACACAAAAGTACTTTTCGATATAACAAAAAAAAACTGTTTTACCTTATTCTCCACATCTCTGCTCCGAATCAAGTTCAGGTCAATGCTGGAGATTTTTGTTTGCCCTTCTGCTAGCTGCAAAATGGCCATGGGCTTTTAGTGCTGTTGGTTTTTTTTGTATCACATCATTGTTAGTGCAATGGGTTTCTGTAGCTCTATTCTTGTCGGAGAAACCACTCTATATGAACATTCATCCCTTCATGTCGGAACTTCCTTCCTGCCATTCACTGATGATGTCACTGGTGCTATTTCAAGAGCACCAAAACAACTGTCATCATTGTGGGACTGTATGAGAGTGGGTGAATAGAATAAGTCTGGAACAAATGTGTTGTGACTGCGCGTGGGACTATTTAAACCTTCACCTGCACTTAGGGTCTGCACTTAGTCAAACAGAGTTTTGTCCATGACGTGGGGTGTGTGTGTGTAGGTGTGTGTGTGTGTGGCTGCGTGTGATTTGAGTGCTCCCTTACATAGAAGTTTGAAAGAGAATGATGGAGAGACTGAGACAGATTGTCTCCAGCAGATAGTCAAAACATTATGAAATTGAAATGTAACCCATTTACTCTTACTTTTAGCATTTGAACATTTTGAACATATTACTTCTGGTAATGAGGTCATGGGTCAGTGACAGATATTAGAGAGCAAAGAACTTCTCTGCCCTTCTTTGTTCAGAGCTTGACGTTCTGACTAATGAGTCAATGTTAAATTAAGGAAAATGCACAGACTCCCAAGTCAGGTTGTTGTCACTTGTGGCAGGCTAAATATTCTCTTATCATGCCCTTTATTCACCTCCAATTTCTGCCAACCAGCTGTTCTTATCTGGATGTTGTGTTTACACAGGTAGCTTGGTATGACCAAATCAACTGACACCCAGTGAACTGCCCGTCATTCTTGCAGGGCTGACAGGACACACGTGATCCTGTAAATGGCCCTGTAAGTTGCCATTTTAGGATTTTTTAAATAGAAGGTCAAAGGGGTGGCAAGGACTTCTATGGGAGGTCCAAGAACCATGAACACAAAAAGGTTGAACGTTAGAACTAAATCCACACAGAGAGAATGAAACTTACACACCCCAATAGCATAAAATCTCATGCATCACATGTATTTGAACCACTTCTGGAGATATACTAAAGAAGATAAATATGCATGTGATGCTTAAAGATCATCATAACCTGCATTTAGATACAGCTCATAGGGGCAGGATATGAGGAACTTTGATGATGCCATTCAAACTGAGAGAGACAAGAACTAGCATCTTGAAAGAGCATGAAAGATGACTCAGTGACTTACATCAACTCTGATTTCTTTCTTTCTTGGTGGCAGGAAG
Source organism: Centroberyx affinis (assembly GCF_046629955.1). Classification (NCBI taxonomy): domain Eukaryota; kingdom Metazoa; phylum Chordata; class Actinopteri; order Beryciformes; family Berycidae; genus Centroberyx; species Centroberyx affinis. The sequence goes on along the minus strand of NW_027281216.1, from coordinate 37,771 downwards.
GGATTAAGATAAATATTTCAACAGTGAGGCAAGCATCTCCCGAACTTTTACCTTAGGGAGTTGTTAGGAAGAAGAAGTGATGATGGCTGTAAATCTGTAGTTCACAGTATTTCATTTTACACTTGCAGATTCCTCTAAAATCTTTACTGTATGAGGAATTCATGTTGGAGCGTTGTGCAGAGACATTATCATGCCCTGATCATGAGGTTATTCAACAGAGGTTGGCATGGCAATAGTTGGGAATACTGCAAATATTCCTCAGTGGTAACATAGCATGTAATGTCTAACATAACATCATATAAAACATGTTCAACAGGGCTGATACGCTGGCAAGCACGCATCGAAGGTTTGAAAGGCTGCTTCCAGTGGAAATCAAAGGGTTGTTCTGAAGCAGTTCCATTTAGTCTGGGTAATAGTGAATATCTTGAGTATGTCAAATGCAAATTTTCCTCCCTTGATGTATGTATGTATCTTTGGAGGTCTGCCAACATGAGCAATAGTTTTAATGATTCTGACAATATCATATGTATTTACTCTCAAAGTCTGTTCTATCTCTCTCGACTTCTAGGTAGAAGTTCCTGTGTTTTACCTCTAGATATTGATGCTTTCCACTCTTTCCAAAACTTAGTATAGAGCAGAACAGCATGGATTCTACTCAAGAGAGTAAAGTCTAAAGTCTCCTGTTGAGAGAATTCAGGTGGAAACTCCCCTATGCTTGAGTGAGGCTGAAGGTTGGATTTTGTTTTGGCATCCCCCAGTTATGGAATAAAAGTACAGTAAACAGTATGTGAGTCAGTGTGGGAGAGATAGCCAGGGAGAGGCACAACTGTGTGTTTTCAGCCACTCCTCATCTGGCTCTGCCCTGCTTGTTAAGATACTGGTTCAGGCACTGCAATAAATCATTATAGGCTGGGATCCCCCCCTTCCACCTCCTGCCCCTCTGGGGTCAAAGGAAGACTGACCGCCACCTCTAGTGAAGCTCCCCCTTCCTGACAGAGAGATAGATCCTTAGAGGAACCCATGGGTTCATACATCTCACTACAGAAGCCGCAAGGTGAAGGCTCTTTAATTGACTGAATTGAAGAATGTAGACACTCCATGATAGGTGTGTGTGTGTTTGTGTGTGTGTGTGTGTGTGTGTGTGTATGAGTGTACATGCACAAGATCCCTAACTCCAGGCTCCAGTGTGTGAATCTGAAGGTGAGGGCCTTGCCAGTTGGGGAACCTTCTATCTCCCATGGCAACCACGACCCCAGTTCCACAGAGCTAATTCTCAGAGGAAGGGCAGTTGTACAGTGACGTCTTGACAAGGAGATAAACAAAACCCACATCACCAGCAACAGGATTGTTTAGTATGTCTTCGCAAGTGTGTTCTTCCAAGCAGTAGCAGTAGTATGCAATGTTGACATTTTAAACTTGGACTAGTCCATCTGTTGGGTTTCCGCAGCATATTCTCTACCACATACCTTACTTGCTGTGATTCCTAATGATGTCTGCAGAATCTATCAACTTATTCAAGCAACCTCAAACTAGTAGATCCCACATGCCCTTCTAAACTGTCAGGCCTCTTCAATCAACACATTGGGGCTGGAGGGTCATGTTCTGTTTGCTGTACATTCAGTGCTAACACAAAGGGCATACACTCATGCACTTTGGCACACACACACACACACAGTGATGTAAACAGAACATTGCATCCTCAAAGGGAACCCGCTTAGCTATGTTTCTCAAAGAGAATGACCAACCATGAGGAAGATAAACAAAGCGGCTTGGACTTACCAGGGAGCCTCAGCAGTAATTGGATGAGCGCCAGCATCTAAACATATGGGGTTGGCTTTCATCTTGTTTATTGTATATGCTGCACGGACAAAAGCTGTGGGAGGTTTGACGACTGTCATGCTCTCTGTGTCTATTAATGCAAATGTCACCCATAGCATGTAACCTGGGTAAAGATCAACTTTGATCTTGACATTGAAGGGTAAATTGCTTTGTAAAGGTTAACATTCCAAAATGGAAAATTGCTGTTATGGAAGATCTGTGCTGCGCCTATGTATATTGGAAGTAATTATATCAAAGTAATACAACAGATATGTTTTTCAGATATATTTTTTGACATTGTGTACCATTTCTGCAGCACTCTCTGTTTTTCTTCTTTGTTCTAATACAACAGATACTTAATAATAATAACTTTATCTGTATAGCACTTTTCTAAAAACAACGTTTACAAAGTGCTTTACATACAATAAAATCCAAAAGCAGCAATAAAAGAAAATAGGCATAAAAGGTCATATATGAGGTAGACAGGTACAACTAAAAACACACAAACAGAGATACAATTAAAAACAGATTGAACTTTACATAAAAGTGTGTGCTGAAAAGAAATTATAAAAAATAGGAATAAAAGGTAATACAAGAGATAAACAGGTGCAACTAAAAATAAACAAACAAACAAACAGAGATACAATTAAAAACAGATGGAACTTTAAATAAAAGTGTGTGCCAAAACACAAGAAGGCAATAAAATGGACAGGTACAAGTAGGCACCAAGTACACTACCGTTCAAGAGTCTGGAGCCACCAAGAAATCTCCATGCCCCCGAAAGGGACCGATACCCCAATCCACCAGGGCAGCACCAAACCGATCAGAAATACAGCCGAGACACCGACAATGCCACAAACCAATACCTCCACTCCAAACGACTGCTCCACTCTCCACACCCCCCACCCATCAAAGAATCCCCCGCTGCGCAGCAGCGACAGCCCCGCAGACCCCGGCCACTCCAGCCGCCAGGCCCCCAGGACACCTGGCGAAGCCCCGCCCCACGCCCCCCGCAGGAACCCGCCACCGCCGCAAACGGCCCACAGGGCATCCCCCACGGACCCCACGATCAAGCCGCCCCCACAAATACTTGTGGTGCTACAAAAGGCACAACAGTAACTTTGCACTTTTGATGGGTTTCTGCTTCTGTTCCACTGGCTCAATAATCCTCTGGGCACATTATTTATTTTGCCCTTTGGGACCATGAGGCATCATTAGCTGATGACGCTCTCCTCACATAAAGGGTCTCCAAGAGGGGAGCTGAGACAACTGCTACAGCAGGTTCCTGTCAAGGCAACAAAGACTTACTGACACTTTGTCCTCATACAGTCCTCATTCAGTGTGGTTTGAGCACTGCAAGCATTCTATTCTATAATAACTGTGTTAGTGAATTACTATAACAGTGGTATAATATAGCGACATTGAGGAGTTTCATGACATGACATCTCAAATTTCATATACAGTTGCACGCAAAATTAGCTTGTTGTTTGAAAGACTTGGAAACAGTTCAAACCAACAGTGGAAATTCTTAGAATCCGACACTGGCATCAATTTATTTCCATTTTCATTTATTCAGTGAAGACTTGCGACACTGGCATCAATTTATTTCCATTTTAATTTATTCAATGAAGACTTGCAACTTGATGCACACTTGATAGATCAAGTACCTGTTGACATTTGCTGTCACAGTCTAAGCCTGAGCAATCAGCTGGCTGCCTCTCTACGTCACGTCCCAACAAGGATTTCAAATCATCCGCTTGACTGACAGCTCTCCTCTATTGCGGGTGTTCAAACATATTTTCCGTTTAGCGTAATGTACGGCTGGTACCCGGGGTTGATGTGAAAATACACGCAGGCACCTATGCCAACTCTGCACAGTTGCCCGTTCCTAACCCTACACTGGAGATACTGTTAAAGGAGATGGATCCTCTGCAGTGAAATCCAGTGGGTGACAGCAGATGGGTGTAGGTACTAAAATGTGATGCGATTTGTTCTCTTATTTCACTGATTGTCACATACGCAAATCTTCACAATACAGAGATTACAACCAGAAAGTTTGAGCCAGAAACATGAAGTAAGGCAACCAATGGCCTATATAAATTTTGAAGAGCTGTTTCCAATTTAAGAATCACTTAGTTGAGGAATAGTCATAGGATTTTGTCAGCTAATCAAGTTTAATACAAGATGAAAGAAAATCATTAATGTTGACTAATGAACTGCAAAAGTCTTTGTCACTCAAGACCCCAATGACTGATAAGTCAACTAAAAATTGCATTGCGTTTTTGCCCATAATCTCAACCCGGAAAATAAGATAATGTCTAAAAAACTTGAAAGACTGAAATGAGATTTTAGCGATACAGACATGTTGCAAAAACAGCATTTCAGTGGTTTATAGCATATTTGCTTCAAAGTATTTTGCTCATGTTTGTGTGATTGGGAGTGTTTACATCAGTTTATTTTGCCATGATATCAAAGCACTCCACTACATTGTAGGAAGTTTAAGTGAAGTTTTCAACTCAGTAAGCCATTAGGAGATATTCATAATAGATAGCATCTTGCATCAGCTTGCACATTCGATGTGTAATTTGTTCATAACATTGCCATACACTGTCAGTGATGAGTGTTTATGTGCCCCGGCATACACTCTTGGTGATTCCCATGAGAAGAATAGACTGTGGGAATAGAAGAGACTGTGATCTGACAGGCAAGACTTGCTAATCTCCATCTAATCTATTTTCCAAGAGGCAACTCATTCATCTCTATTGAGAAGGTCAAGAGGGAGAGAGAGCGGTCAGGGAATATCTGCATAATTCTCTCTTCCTCCATCCCTTTCATTTTTATCCCTTCATCATTCTCTCATGTTGTTTATTGTATATTTATATCATTTTCTGACTGCTCTTGTATTGCCTCTTTGTGTCTCCTTTTCCTCTTTCTGGTTTTCTTTATTTGTCCTTTCTATCCTGTTCATCTATTCCCTCTCCCTCACGTCCATCTCTCTCTTTGACTTTCTGCCACCCTGTCTCTTTGTTTCCCAACCTCATCCACCTCCTCCCTCCCTCCCCTCCTTTAACTTGTTGTCCCACTCTTATAGAAGGAATATCAAGCTCTCAGATTAGCTACCCTGCTGGCTGGCTTTAAAATTAGAACAGGGCTCAGGGGTTTGTCATACTGCAGTTGACTGAGTTTGCTTCTCCTGCTTTTGCACTGACAATATTTCGGATAGTGTTGTATATCAAATAATACCACCACAGAAGCTGCAGGGTGTAAAAATATTGCTGGAAGGCCAAAGAATATGGAGAAAAGATATTAACATGTGGTAACCCCACAGTGAAAAGAAAGGTCATAAAACTGCATTATACACAGTAAATTCTGTGAGCTTGCAAAGTCACAACATTACACTTTAAAATAGTGGTCACCAAAAATCTGGCTAATAAAGAACACATTTGTGGCCAAAAACACAATTGTAAATCATCAAAAGATAAGTTCACTGTTCTGTTCATTCTGGCTTTTGTGTTTACAAAGAAATTCACAAATCAAATATTTTACAATATCTGGCTGACAGCTTAATCTTTGTGTGATGATGATCTAGCTCAGCTAATATTCCTTTCCCTTCACTGACCACTATAATAAAAGAGTTTCAATACCAGCGTCAATACCTCAGCTGAAATGCAAAGTTTTCATGCTAGCCCCCGTCACAGGAAGTTTAAATGGGACAGGAAGTGAGCTGCTGAGGATGTGGTGACATGTACCGACAGGTCACACCATGGTGCAAGAGGGTGGTGACGCAATACTGTGGCCTGTGCTAGATTTTCAACAACACTGGATGGGCTCCTTCTGACACTTTAGAATGCTTCTGCAGTTAACTTGATATATTTGTGTTTGTGACAGTTGTAGAGGACAATATTTATGCTAGCCTTGGTTCCAAATGCACATGTGATTTATTGATGTTATTAAAGCAACTGTGTCAAAACGGAGAGAGTCTTTTGGAGTTGTTTCTGTTTTCTCCCCTTTATCCCTCATTCCTCAGAGACTGAGGTCCATCAAATACACACCCACACAAGTGGACACATCTGTTTGATTATGAATATCACTCAATCAACACCAGATCTACGTCATAGACAGGGTTCAGTGGAAGGACACGTCCTGCAACGCCACATGAAGGGACGTTGATGCTTTGAAAAAGCTGCTGCCAACTTAAACATGGCTCCTGCACATGGTTGTAATTATTACCACCAAGGTGGGTGTTGGGTGAGAGATGAGGTGACTTTGTTGGAAAAAGCCTATTCTCCTTTTGTAATTTCCTTGGTGGGAGGTTGGTTCGGAGTACATATTTAGAATACATTTACCACAATTTAACACAATCAAACATGAGTCATGAGAAAACTGAAACCACAACTGAGCTGAGATTGTGTGCCAGTTGCCCGGGACTGCAGTAGTAGGTTGTGTTGTGTGAAGTTGTGGCACGGTGACTGTTTGTTTTGATGTTAAGGGTCTGTGGTTGTGCCATGGTGGCGGGAGATGAGGGGTGGAGGCTGGAGAGAAGGGGGGCGGAGGGAAGGAGGGCCGGGGACAGACTGAGAGGAGCAGTACAGTCTCCGCTCGTACCGGGTCTTGGGTTTCAGTGCACATATTGCAGATCCAGACTTGGGATTCTCAAGATTAGTTTTAAATCTACTGACAATCCTCCCAAATGGCTGCAGCTGGTTTGCATTTCCATCAAGGAGCCAATAGCAATGAGATTTAAAATGTGGAGGAGGGATATTTGGTTAACATGGGACCCACAAATTGGATCTATACACATAAACCATGAGTCATGGGGCTGGACTGAATGCTTTCTCTGTTCCTCTCCTTGGCTTCAGTGTCATCCTTGCTTTCACTCCTTTTTTTTTGTCCCCGTTGTTCGTTGGTGACGGTACGTTTTTAGCGAATTCTATACAGCCTTTTGTCTCATTGTGACACAAATAATCCTGTATCCTGTATCCATGGCCACCCATGCTAAAAGCTATTGTGACCCTGGAGAATAATGTCTACTGATGTTAACATTATAATTTGATTGGCATGGCTAGCTATATCAAAGTAATTCCGTACTATAATTTATTCTTCCACAGTACAATACCAAAACATTTCTACATTGTTCGCTTCGTCATATTGAATACACATACTGTGCCACAGAAAGTGTAAAGTCCAGCAGAACCACAGCCAGGAGAGATTTCATTCATGAAACATTTTCAAACATGTAATATTGACAACTTTTTGTTTGTCAAGAAATTTACTGTATGTTTCTTTATGTTGCTGTTGTTTCCTTTTTTTGCTTATTTAATGGATTTTCTTATTTTGTTACTTATTTATTTTTTGTTGTTACATGTTGAAATAAACAAATGAAACATAACATAAACATACATTAGGATGTAGTCTAATCTCTATTCTTCAGCCTGTCTGCAGCAGCTGGGGCTTAATTTTAGCCAAGTACTTTTCCTTTTTTGTCGGCACTCCTGGGGAAATACCCCAGATTTAGCACGTCCCAGCACAGTGTTTGATAGTGGATTAGGTGTGTGTGTGTGTGTGTGTGTGTGTGTGTGTGTGTGTGTGTGTGTCTGAGGTGTGTACATGTGTGCATGTGTCATCCACATCATTGTTAGGGTCAATGATTGGGCAAGCTGGGGTCGACTCTTCCAATCTTCCAGGCCCTGAGGGAGAACTTATAAATTCATTTATGCATCTGCTTGAATAAAATGAGCCTCCACTCTTGAAGGGTATGTGTGTTAAAGGCTATTTGTTTCTTCCTTCACTTAACGGGAAAAGGGCCTTTGTTTTGGCACACATCTAGTTCTCATGAGACCAAATGCTGACAGAATATTGAAGACGGCTTTGCAAAGCCCTCCAGAAACCTTAGACCCTAGATCTACCGCTAAATTTCTTTGCTTGAATATGGATTAACCATCATTAAGAGAGAACTCTTGACTGAATGCTTCCTATACAAATACTGATGCTTCCGAATATTAAATTCAAGAAGTAGGCCTATCCTTTTCTGTGACTTGATGTTACAGGTCCTAACAATATTGAAACTGCAATAAGCGAAATGTTGTGGCCACTAGATGGCGACGGAATCGGCAACACATTTGTAAATAACACACAGCAAAGCCACTGCGCTACGGAGGCCTACCAAGGACAAACATTACAAAGCACCGTGCATAAAGGCTAACAGCTAAGCTCACCGTACGTATGGAGAAATGACGCCGGTTACCAGCCTTGCTGGTAACCGTTTACTAGTTTACTACAAGTTTACTCACTCTCTTCATCAATTCCGCCATTATGAGAATTCAGGAATGGGAGGGGGTGAGTGCCGCTTTTAAAGAGCAAGGGAGGTGCCAAGCTAGTTTAAAAAAATGGAAAGCTACTGAATGGGGAGCTTCGATCCCGAGCCAAATTTGACAACAAGCTTTAGAAAAGAGGTGAAAATAGCAACACATCCGGCTGCATGTGTGGATATTGATTTATATCATTCTGTCTCATTGAAATCTCCACGTAGCACACAGTTTCAGGATTGGTTATAAAGTCTGATATCGCTTATTGCAGGTTTAAATTGCGTGCGTGCACGCATGTGTGTGTTTGTGCGTGTGAATGACCATTATAAATACCATTCTCCATTTTGCCTCCATCACCTCCACTCATGTACTTCTCCTACTAACAAACTGTGTGTGTGCCTTTCTACCTATCAGTAGATTTAAAGATGAGGGTCAGGGTCTTTAAACACACAACAGCAGCGGGTGGGTGTTTGTTTTTAGACAACCTTTGTGGCAATTTCCAGAGGGCTTTCACATCTCTGGAGATGAGTGTGACAGGTGAGTTAGAGTTGTCCAGAGATATAAAGTCCAGCCAGCCTTATCCCTGTGTCAGATCGCTCCTTATCTCGTCTGCTCGCTTCTGCTTTCTGCCCCCAACCTTCATGGTGATTTATTGGTCTTTTTTTCTCATCTCTTCTCATCAATACAAAATGTATTATTGTAGCCCTAATGTTTCCTTCATCCTTTGTGACCTTTTTGGAATCGTTGACTGTGCACACAGGCCGCATCTGGATAATTTCAGTTGTATTTTGGCCTGCATGCTTCCTTTTACTGTTCTTTACAGGTTTTTATTGCAATGGGAAATGCAGAAGTGTGCAAAAAGGCTCTTATTTTGGCTTAAGTTTAAAGCTCTATGCAAAATAGAAATGAAATAGAAAAGTTTTGTCATGTATTGATCAAACAGGTAATGCATTAGGTCCGAATTAAGTCAGTGAGCCAGGATGTTAAACTGAAATCAATATGGTTGAACTAAACTTTTGTCATGTGCCAAAGTATAAGTATGTAAATGCCAACCTGGCATTGGCGTTTACATTTACACACACACACACAAACACGACAGGTGTCATTCATGCTAGCAAGGACTATATTTTCCTCTGGGAGTAAGCCGTCTCCCAGTTCCAAACCCACAACCATGTGCTTATCAACATGATAGACAGCCACACTACCCACCAACCTTATTCAGCTCTTGATTTATTTATTTATTTAGTTTGTTTATTTAAAAGGGACAATGTACAGTTCAAACATAAATGTCACCATTTGATGCACTGTACCAGATTATAGCTGTAAGCTAATTCACATCTGTAGTCCCTTGGCAGGTCAAAGCAAAGAAACAGCACAATAACAAACAGTACAGAGTAAAAACAACATACAAAGTTATACAAAAAAGAACACACAAGACTAGGGCCGCAACCAACGATCACGCCCACCGTCGACCAATCCGTCGATCACCCTCTCGATCAACCGACCAGCTGCCCGGTCCACAAAATGCCAGAAAACGGCGAAGAACATCGACCAGCGCCCCCCAAAGCCCAAGACGATGCCCCCAAACGTCCCGCCCCGTCCACAACCCAAAGACACCCAGTCCACCGCCACAGAGGAGCAAAGAAACCAGAAAACACTCACACCCAAGAAGCCGGAATCAGAGAACTCCGACCCACCCCTCCCAAAAAAACACTCAAACCAATCAATCGATCACCAAACCAGTTGGCGATTAACTCAATAGCCGACAACCAACCGATCAATCGATCAATTGCTGCAGCTCTACACAGGACAAAATGCTAAACTACACACAAAAAAGTACATCACAACTGTATGCTTGTCAAAAAAAAGACCATAAGGTAGAAAATTAAAGTCAATGAGTACAGAGCTGAGCAGCTTTTAACAGATTTTTTAAGTTGGTTTGAGGGACAGTCCCAGAGTAGCAGGACTGAACCAACTATAACACTCATTCACATTGTTTTTAGAGGAAAATGTGTTCACTGTTCTTCCATGAGATTTTCAGATAGGTGTTTGCGCTGAGAATAGCCTAAGAACCAAATGAAATTGGAGGCCATTATTTGGTTCTCTGTTAATTACCAGCCAATCACTTTAAAAAAAAAAAACATTTTAAACCAGCTTACAATACTTTATTGTATGTTAACTCAAGATGATTTTGCCAAACATTTACAGGTTGTGGTCCCCTTTGTGACTCCCATTCATTTAGCATTAACTTTGGCAGAAATTTGATCAATATGCCAATTACTAGACAACCACATCCAACTCTACCTGGTTCTTAGACTACTCCCATGCCATAAAAACATCTTAGAATCACATAACAACAACAGGAATTATCATTTAAAAATGGCAGTGATGCAAGTAAAATTCCCAGGAATGAGGTGTAGAGGCGTCTTATGAAAGTTATTGACCAACCCGCTCCAGTGGACAGCACAGAAAACCACACAGTTTGTAAGAGAGCTTATACAGCGAGAGTATATCATCTACAGTATCTCTAGGGCAGCAACAACTGAGATAGTTATCATGCACAAACGGGAAGTGTCTCAAAATCAGGGTTTGTTAAGGAACTGAATACTGAGTAAATAAAGACAAATGACTCTCCCCAGTCAACTCTCCATGCAGTGCACCAGCTGCAATCTGTTCTGCTCCGGCATTCAAGCTCTCTGAGGTGAGATCCTTCTAGTTGGAACATTCATCTTAATCTCCTGCTCATTGCCTTGGCATCTGCCATTTCGCTGTTTGATTTCATTTTCCATTGGCTAACCCATAAGAATAGTGTGAGGTTGTGAATAGGGACAAATCCACAGTGTTCTACTGTCTTGTCACTTTCCATTTGGGTTTGTTTTCCCTGACTTGCTCACACAACTGGTCCACACTGCCATCAATTTATGCTTGGCAGGCTGCAGCTCTTTGTTATGCTGCCATCAGTTAAATATGTGTCCAAAACAACAACAACATCTTCCTCAAAAACAGATGGCAAAGGTACTTCCATGAAATTTATCAGCCTTAAGTAGCAGTGCTAAGAGCTGTTTGTGACCAATCAAGGTATCAATTCATTATCCAATAGTTCTGTGAATAATGAAATGTGTTTTTCCTGACCAATCTATGAGTTCAATTTGTGGCCAGTGGTTGTGCTTTAGTAGGTTAAGCTTAATGTATTTTAAAGCTGGGGGAAAAAATATTGTTTTAGCCCAGTGTTCAAATGTCCTTTCCCCTCCTTCCCCTCCTTTCAATAATGTATTTGCTCTGTATCCTCCAGATAGACTTTTAATCATTCTTTGACCTTACATCTAAAAAATGTAGACAATCAGTGATAAACTTAAGTTACAGTAATATAAACCACACCTGTGAAATAGAATACATATACTGTACTCTCTCTTCCCACTGGTCACTATATGGAATGGTGGATAGGATGGATAGGGTGAATATGGATGGGATATTTTCATTTTGTGTGCGTGCGTGCGTGCGTGTGTGTTTGTTTGAGAGAGAGAGAGAGAGAGAGAGAGAGAGAGAGAGAGAGAGAGAGAGAGAGACTCCTGCCACTATAACTGTAAGGAATTGCACAATGATTGCCAAAAAAAATTAACCCCACAATAAAACTTGACTCCCTGTCCTGGACGTGATTCCGCAGGATCTGAGAGTAGATAGGCTAATGACAGCAGAGATTATCACATGCAGAGGATACCTGCTCACTCTGAATGGGGCTGGACGCGATGGGAGGCGTCTCCTGCATTAACCGTGCGTTGCATTCAGACATTTCTTGCGCTCCCAGCTGTTGGGTTGAAGCACCGAGAGCGCAGCCCTGGACCGGATCATTTACTGTAGCGGCTGGCGTTGATGCACGAAATACGGAGTCTCCCCGTGGACCGAAAGGTGCCTACAGAGTTGGAAACATGAACTCTGATTTGGACTGAGTTGGGATGATAGAAACATTGCGTAATTAAGACTACACGCTTACAAAGACGACGGACCGGTGCGCCTTGGCACCAGAGGATAAGCTGTCGGCTCCCAGTCACCAAACTTCACCGACGAGCGGAGCGCATACTGTTACTCAGGGAAGAAGACTGGGCATATACGATATGTTTCCGTGGACTATTTGTAATGTAATCTTATAACTTCAGATCCAAAATATTCATTAAGTGTGGAAAGCGTCCGTGTTGTATTCATTTCGCTCCCTCCGACCGTGCCAATGCTGGAATGGCTCGTAGCTGTCTGCATTGTGATCCTGGTGGTCTTAATTTGGCCAGGCTCCAAATATTTTGGCACCGAGAGCCAACCGGATGCACTGCTCCAGGGACTGGGGATCTCACGGCAGCCAGCGAAGGAGAGGACAGCCGAGAGGTGGGTCTCAGAGCGAGGGGGGACCGACGGTGCCCAGACGGCCTCTTCCGACGCCGGGACCGGTGAGAAAGCGCCCACTGTGGCACTAATATGCAAGCCGTCCGCGCTCGCCAACTACCTGCTCAAACATTGCAGGACTTTCAGTAATTACTCGCCGTGCGTCGGGTGGACGTGGCGGGCCAGCGCCTTGCTCCAGAGCGTGTATGAGGCGTGCTGGCCCTACGACAGCCCGGTCCAGTTTGTGCGGGACAACCTGCAGCTGAGCGATGACGGGCTGGTGGCCTTGGACTGGGCAGTGCCGTCCTACCAAAAACGACGCAGGACCTCCAGTCATTCCACCAGTCCCGTTCTTCTGATCATCCCAAACTCTTTTGGGAAGATCACTAGAAACGTGTTAAAGGTAACCTGTGCGTTTTTGGATGTGTACCTATGGGCTTTGTGTATGAAATTCACTCGAGTATAAAGATGAGATAGTACTTGACTGCCATAGCCTATTTCACATTCATTCAGAAATGTCTTGCATCCCAAGCAGCTCAATTGGATACAAAAGGGTAATAGAAATATAAAATAAAAATAGTAATTTAAGTTTGAAAATTATACTTTGATACAAGTGATCCGCAGAGATTCTCCCCCAGTAATGTTAGATAGAGAAACTCTGCTCACCTAGTGTGAATTGTCTAATTTTAAGAGGTTGAACAGGACAGTCTACTTAGTGGGTGGTAAAGTGTTTGTTGATATGAACCAAAGACTGTTGCGGAACAACCTTTGCATATTTACAGTAACACCGTCCCCACTTCAGGTTTTCACAAACCTCAGGAGGATATCCTCACTAAATGCTGTGCACATCACTCCGCAGGATGTAGCTGCTCTATTACACAGCATCTGTCTAGCAACCTGGAGTCAACATGATGAAAGTAACAGTACATGTTCTTATCGTTTGCTGCCTACTATTTGAAAAACATGCAGGTTTGAGCAAATGCTTCACCAAAAATACAAAAACCCAAACAAAAAACAAGAAAACAAAACTGGATGCAAAACCTTATTTTCAGATTCAGATGGTAGAAAATTGAACTGTATCCTTCATGAGTATAACCAGAATCCTGCCAGATACTTCATCAATACAGGGACAGACATACAAGTGTTTTGGAAGAGAAACAGATGTCCAAAGAGGAGGCAGGCATGGGAAGAAGCCAGTGCAAATGAACAATGACCACTTAGTTGCAGGCATTTGGGTAGAGGCCATTGCTTCAGTTTAAGCCATGGCAATCCCAGCCAGGAGGGAAGAGCAGAGCAGGAGAAAGAGCAGATACAGAGACAGCACCGGTCTTTAAACTGCGCTTTCAATGCACTGACTGTGGTAATTGAGTGAGGGATTACAAAGCATCGCTTGACTTGAGGGGCCTCAGGAGGTTCAGTGCTGCTACACATGAATGCCTATTGGCACTCTAATGAGTCAGGGCACCTGGAGCTGTTGTAGCTCATTTCATTTACTGTTAGCTCTGCCAGCAAATCCATCACAAGCTTGACTACTGTCAGCCCCATGTCAGGAACAGCAAGTCTAAGAGCTGAATGCTGAATACCTGTGAGGAGTTAGCAATGTATAAAACAAAAGGTATTTGGAATGAATGTAGAATGAGTGATTTCTCTTGTTGGTCTGGAAGAAAAAAGGATAGAGGAGGAGGAGGATGACAGAACAGAGGAAGAGAAGTAGAAGAAATGAATGGCGAGACTAGAAGGAGAAGAGTACAGGGAGATAGGAAAGGGCAAAAATATAAATAAAAAAAAACATGAAGGCTTAGAGCTCAATTGTAGAGAAAAGAAGTGAGAGGGTGGAGAGGGAGAGATGAAAACTAATTTGCACATTCTGTCAGATCTGTGTCTTTTCCTTTTTTTTTTCTGTGCCAGTTCCAAATGTGTTGGGGTATAGGCATGAGGTAGTAATGATGCTGTCTGCCAGTTACACTCGGGAGCATTGGAAGCTGAGGCACCACAAGGGTAATACACTAATTAAGACCGTTCCTGTCACTGTGGTGAGATTCGCTGTACAAAGCTCTGTGAGTCTCTGATTCTGTGTGTGTGTGTGTGTGTGTGAGAGCGAGAGAGAGAGAGAGAGAGAGAGACTGCATGTGTGTATGCGTGCGTGGGCATGCACACATGTGGGTCTATATCTGTGAAATAGAGAGAGAAAGAGATAGGGGAAAAAATAGCTTCCTTTTGGTCCCTGTCTCCCACCTTTTTACAGAGCACATTTCTAGAACTCATGAATTTATGAATGAGCCAACTCCTCCGAAATCATTCAGATTCCTACACTCGCATTTTCTCCTTTTCTCCATCCAGTCTGACATGATTCATATCCTTCTCCATGATGGTATGGCTAAATGTTGATACACTACTTAACAGTGTGGTCGTCGCAGTCCGATGGCGCTCTCTTTGGTTCGGTCTTTGTTAGTCCTAAACCTTACTAGCTGCATTGACACATTTAATTCATGCATTCATTCATTCATTCATTCATTCATTCATTCATTCATTCATTCCTGTTATATTCATAACAAGTGATAGCATGCTATCCTATTCACTGTAACTTGTGTTCGTGGCACGACAGTCAGTGTGCATTGAATCACATTCGTACATTAGTATTAGGATTACAGAAATACATATCAAGTTGCAGAGTGACAGAGCAATTTCTGTGAGCCCTGCGGATTTGCACGCACAGGTGACTGAGTGCTGTACATTTCCATCTCTCTCTCTCTCTCTCTCTCTCTCTCTCTCTCTCTCTCTGTCTCTCTCCATAGCTCTATCTCTACCTCTATCATCCTCACCCTGATAGATTCATATTTACTGGAACAACATAGGCAGTCTACTTAAGACAGCCCCCCCTCTCTTCTCCCACCCTGAACTAAATTATCCCTCCCATTCAAACCGACTTCCACCACCAAACTCCATTTCCAGGGCCGTGCATGTTCAAGGTGTGTAACGACATGTAGGCATGAGGCCCATATTCAGTAGCATCTGATCACTGTGTAAGCAGTCAGTTGACAGGCTATAAATGTTCTTGGAAGCAGATATTGGGAGACAGCTTCTGCAGCAGCTTCAGCTCCGCTCATCATAAGATTAACATGTCATACTTTATGGTTTTTGACAGAGCCGATATACATCGTTGACCTGTTTCACCATCCTGGGTTCTTTACTTTTAGATACTCAGTTTGTGACCTAGATAACTTTACGACAACTATAGAGTGTGTTTTATTCAATAATGCTTTCGGTGCTCATTTATTTAGCCTTTTTCATTTCTTGCAGATTTCAGATATGATGAGATCTGAGTATTATGTGTCACTTAGGCCACATAACTCATGTCTCTCAAACAACTGGTTAACAGACCAATCCCTCCACCTTCTGATGGCTGAAAGGAGAGCAACTTTGGAATTTTCCAAATTCCTCTTGGGGCGGGGTAATAACATAGCACTCATGCAGTAAAAGTGGGACTTCACATTTTTGTACAGTATTACCATTACCAATTATGATCAGAGCTGTGAGAGAAGTAGTAGTAGCAGTAGTAGTAGCAGTAGTAGTAGTTTATTAATCCCACTCTAGGAAATCTTCATCACAGACAATGCAAGACACAGTACCAAACACAAACAGGACATACACAAACCAAAACAGCACATACAGATACACAGCCATCCATGTCTACACTAAGCAGACAGGTCAGCCAAAAACCCATTATGATCATTCCACAATTTCATCGCACTGGGAACAAATGACAGATGAGCGGGCCAGGGAGCAAACAGGGCTTGCGATGCGTATTTTCTGTCCCCTCGGGCACAGTAGCAAAGATGACCTATCATCTCTTTGTGAATTTTACAGCCTGGTGCAGACATACTGTAGCCAAACAGTTCACATATATCAACTCAGGACAGCAAGCCATTTCCATGGATGGCTATGACAGTGCTGTTGAAGACTGGTTAGGCCTATAGGCCTACTTACCTGAATGGAGGACAGAGTTTTGTAGTGTCTTAATGAGACCAGTTAAATGTGTTTGATATTATAGGTCTATAATTGTCTCTGTGTGTCTGTAATGAACAAGCTTGCATCATGGATACTTTCAATCATTGTTGAATATACTTTTGAAAGTGATTCTCAAGATTGGCAGCAAAGGCTGGAAATAGCACAGCACTCATAGAAGCAGATCCCATTATTCAATATGCCATAAAGGGAATATTGCTGAACTTTATCGCTCCCATTGTTCATGTCTTTGTCAATGTTTTAATAAACAGGGTGATATGAATAAATGCCTTGTGTGTGTGTGTGTGTGTGTGTGTGTGTGTGTGTGTGTGCGTGTGCGTGCGTGCGTGTGTGTGTGTGTGTGTGTGTGTGTGTGTGTGTGTGTGTGTGTGTGTGAGCTGGCATGTTCTCCAGTGTCTGGGGTCTCTGCTCAAGGAATTCCTCATTGACTTGACAGTTTATCAGCCATGGTGGAAAACTACTGGAGTCTGCTGATCCGCTTTCACTCTCTCTCCACTGTAACTGAGATCTCTAACATCCACAGCACCTCAGGAAATAATGTGTACTGTCAACATAACATTTGAAGTACAGCAGGGGGTCAACTGAGTTTGTCTGAGTGTGTCTCTCACCATACTTTAGCCCAAGTAAGTCCAAATTTGATCTTGTAGTTTTTATCATTATAATGTAGAACAAAGAGAATTTGTTTTGGAAGCCATATCTAAAAAAACAAAACAAAGGAAAACCAGAGGAGCATTCAATGTTCCCTCTAAGCATTGACATTGGTTTAAGAGTTTAAGAGTTTTGAAGACCTTAGGGTTTAGTGAATTGTTGCCTCTGAAGTATAGTACATTTTTGATATCGAGGAAAACTTTTATTTAATTTGCCATCCCAAAGGTGAATTTACAGTTTCATTGCTGAGCTGTTGCTCCACATCACTCAGTGTGCATGTGAGGTGATTCAGTGTCACCCCAATGTTTGATGACATTTCAAACATATTCTGCCCTGGTTGGCTGTATTAATTCCTCTCAGTAAACTTATTCATAGCAGGCATTCCCAGGATGAAATCATTTCACACTCAGTTCACCTAATTTGATCTCAGTCATAACATTTATCACTTCCACTCAACACCAATTCCAGCCGCAAGTGGCGTTTCATATGCAATTTAACTTGTGAAATATCCTGGCGTATATTGCAATATCTTCGGTAATTAAATTGAACTCAAGTGATTCATATCCATTCAAAATCATTCTGTGCTTCCTCTGATATGATATGCTAATCATACTGATTCAAAAATCAGTATGATTGAAAAAGTGAGTGAAGGAATGAATGAATGAATGATGTTCCCATACATTAGCTCTGCTCAAAGATTTCCCGACAGTCATGTTTTAGTCATTTATCCGGTCTGGTAAGCCCTCCTCTCCTCTCATATAGATACAGATAACCGGAAAGTGGCACTGCAGTCTTTCTCAGCTGGTAAATATTTAATGTAGTGATGTGCTACAGCTCTTCCTGCATTCCATAGTGCTGTCTGCAGACTTAAAGCAGAATACCACTCTATTTAAAAATGCACCTGCTATTCCTACATGCTATGCCAGTCCATTATTTGTGATCATAAACTCAAACTACAGAACTGAGACTCTGATCATCCGGTGATGTTGCGCTGTACATCGGTGTGACGTCTCAGATTATGGGGAGACAAACCCTCTCCTCGTGTTTCTGGAGACAATAGAAGATAAACTATTCTTAACTTAATATTCAGAGGTTTTCCATTTTAAAGCCTAGACTAGGACATTCTATCCCTCCTCTCCATTCTTCCTTTCAATAAATCCTTTGTCTTGATAGCTATTTCCATTCCAACAGGAAGAGATGGCAGTGAAGTTAATCCCAAAGGCTGGATGCTAATAATAGATAACAAGTATTCTCTTGCTCTTGCTCTCTTGCACATATTTCATGCATATGCCTTCATGGTAGTAAATGGTTTGGTAACCCTTCCATTTACAGTCGCCCTAAGTCCTAAGTGCGAGGTATTTACCAGTTAAATACATGGGATCAAGAATCATAAATTGCCATTGTAAATTACTAAATAATTACAGCTGTAACTAAGTAGGCCAATATTATAAATCATGCTGAATTACTTAAAAATACCTCCATATTACAAGTAACTACACTGTAGTTATTAGACTTTCTTAGAAACACGACCGCTATTACCCATCCAGTCAAAGTCTTGCAGATACTGGAATTATCAAACTGCTTTTATTTATGTTGTGAGAATTATATCAATAATGATCTCAAATAAAACTTACATAATTTTCCTCTACTGTCATACTACATTTTCTTACTGGGTAGATGTCCTTATGCTGCATTCACACTGTAGCAGTATGCAGTAGAGAGCAAACCGAATGTTCATTGTTTTAAATAGGAGAAAGACGCTGACAGTAAGCACCGCCTACATCACCTGTAGATCTAACCTGGCAGCAAAAGTTGAATTTCACCTTTTATGCCCTCTACTACTGCAGTGAAGACACATTGGAAGTTCAAAAAGCTTGCAGAAAGCATACAAGGAAGCTCATATTTTTCTCTGAGCAGCACCCAGTGCTTTATGCTAAACATTTCAAAGACTTTCAGGACCTCACAAAAAGAAATGACGCAAAATATAAGCCCATGATCTGAAAGTAGGGGCAAGTGAAAACAATGCAGTACTATGTTGTAGCATTGTAGCAAGCTAGCTAATGTTAGCTAACTTTGCCCAATCGAATTTTCTGACCATCATTCTTTTTAGTGTTATGGATTATGCACAATGTAGCTATAACTCTGTATTGTGGTATTTGTAATGTTAGGCTGTTGTGAAAGAATAATGGCCAGCTTTTTTCTTTTACCTCTGAGGAGGGGGATCAAAAACAAGAGATGGTTCTCATAACCATATGGCCTGCCTAGGCGATTAAAGGTGGTTCAGTTTTTTTATCTGAACAAATCCGGTAGAGGGTCAATGGCTATTATAACCATTTCCTCCAGTCTCACTACATTTTCCTTTGTCCTTTGTTTGAAAAAGAATGAGAATCTGTACTGTTCGTATGCCTGTAGTCACAACTACACTAACTGATTTCTATATTAATATTCTTTTACTATTATTATCATTAAAGCACTCTTAAAAGCACATTATTAAAGTCCCTCTTACAGAAAGGAGCGAGTGATGTCTAAAACAAGTTAAGTCTGTAGCAAAGGCTACAAATAAGTGTGTTATTTGTAGCCCAACTTTACTTCCTTATAGACACAAGGCCAACAGCAACATGAAGCATGAAGAGGAAGGCACAGAGGAATCTGAAGACTATGTAGTGCCAGATATCAATAAAGTGTCACCTAAGGAATATGAAGTATTCTTGAAGTCATCTTGTTCATTCAGTGCTTCCCTACTTGACTCTAACTGCCAACCTGCCTGCTACACCGCTTAACCTGTCTACAGGACCTGCAGTTTACTGTAAACAGAGGGTGTAAACATGCAGAGAAGAGAAACACTGTTGACCAAAAACACCTTAACCATCATTTTGACAGCCAGCTCCATGGAGCCCTTGAAAAAATGATGACGATGAACTTTTGTGCCTCAGCCTTGCTTAAAAGGTGAAGATGCTCTCTGATTAACAGAAGAGTGTTTTTCAGATCCGAGTGGCACACACGTTGCGAGAGACTTGTTTTATGAAATAGTTTAGTTTAACTCAGTCACTTCAGTTCCAAATAACTCTATGAAGCCAGACACTTTTTTTTAAATTGTAAAGTTTCAGGGTTTTTTTATACATGCCCCTTACATTTTGAATGTTGTTAGAAATTACTGTATATTGTTCTTAGGTGTTTATGTTTTTAACACTCTTGAGATTCAGCAAGTTCAGTCTTGTCACAATATTAATCTACGAAATGAAAAAAGCTGTTGACAACATTTGTTTTAATCTTTTTAATCAGGGAAAATCTAAATTCATGAACATTTTGTTATGAACACAGGTGGGACCCAAACGCAGGACACGGACAGGGAGGTGTTGGTAAGGAAAGATTTTATTGTAAGGGAGGATCTGGATGAGGGGCTGATGGCAGGGAACGGGAATCCGGTGGATGCAAGAGGGAGTGATGGTGAGGAGGAGCGGGGCTTGGCGTGAGCGTGGGATGAGGGGAAGCGTGGCAGGCAGGTGTAGCTTGGAGGCTAGGAGGTTGCTAGCAGGGAGACAGGGAAACAGGCAGGAGGGTGATGATCCTGGGATACAAGAAAGGCTGGTTAGTCACAGGAAACACAAAGGGACAAAGTCGCTAGAAGTTTTAACTAGATTTGGCCTAGAAGCATAACTACCACTGTGGTTGAAACAACAATCTGGCGAAGAATGGTTGAAGAGCCGGGGTAGATATACTGCAGGTAGATGAGCTGATGAGAGGCAGGTGAGCAGACTGGGAGAGGTGATGAGCCGATTGCAGACAGGTGTGTAGGATGAGCAGAGCCAGGAGCCAGGAGAACGAGGAAGGGAGACCACGCCCACGCCAATACACACACAAACAAAACATAGACAGCGAGAGAGACAGACAGGGGAGCACTGGGAACACAGGGAAGGGGAAACACAAGGAAACACTAGGGAATCTTCTGGGGGTACGGCCACGGTCGTAACACATTTGAATTCATGTTAAAGAATGCTGTTGCTTTAAAATTGCTTGCAATAATACAAAAATGTTAAGACAATAACACTTTACTACCTGGCCTCATTCCTCACCCAAAACAAATAAAATTGTGCCAATATTGCTCCGAACTTGGCTCAAGCGAAGCTGTTGTGGGTAGGTTGAGGCTGTCTGGGCTGCCTGCATGGACATCATCCCACCTAATGAGATTATGCAGTATTCATGTTACCTTCACCAAGACCTCCTCAGTGTCTGACAGTTGCCCGATGCCTGTACATTCTTCACTGGTGGGCCAAGTGGCATTTTCAACCACCCACCTGGCTCCTGACAACCTGTAATTACCTACGCCAAGGAGGTAATGCTTTCGCCTGTGTCTGTGTTTGTCCCTCCGTCCATCTGTTAGCAGGATATCTCAAAAGGTCGGACACGGATTTGCACAAAACTTGGTATGAAGATTGGTATTGGGCCATGGAAGAACTAATTAAATTTTCATGTTGATTGGTCAAACGGGCATGGTTTTGGGCGTGGCATATCACCAAAAGGTGGTTATCACACATGGCAGAGGTCTGTGCTCTACTGAGCACATTTTCTAGTTGATGATGCACTTCTCTGGCGTCAACAGTTTCCCTGGTAATGACGTCATCAAGTAGCTTGTGTTTTTTCTCGTCCAAATGAGGAGATGGTAGATCAGGTGGTTGAATTGGCTTTGAGTAAGGCTAAAATAACCCCAGAGCTTCTCTTCGTCCATCCTGAGCTCCTAGAACACCATTTTCTGTGATTGAGATGTATTCACATATGTTTGCAAGTCATTTTGAAATGAAATGCAATGAATCATGGCAACAACAAGGCTGCTATGGTTGTGTTTTGCTATTTGCCATTGCGGTTGACTAAAATTCTGCAATACCAACCGGTATTTTTTAGGCTACAATGTGAGCGCAGCATCAGGAATGCACAAGCTTAGTAGTTTAGTATGATGAGATTCATCTCTGCAGAATGGCTACCAGTGTATTACTAAGTAATACCTTCAACTAATTTCCCCCATGGGGATTAATAAAGTTTATCGAATCCAGAAATCCCCTCACTACCTCCCATATTTCTCTTTTCAGTTATATACTGTCATAGATACCATAAAAAATGCTCTTTTAAAATCTAGAAAGTCAATGGTTGACATTTTTTTTAATTTTTGTCTCATGAGTTTAATACCTATCCATCTCTCAAGTGGAGGGACTGTATTTAATCATGATGAACGTATATAGCATTCTCGATCAACTATAAAACTAATTAAATATCAATTGAGAACTGTAGCAAACAATCTCTTTGTCTAAATTACCTTTTCTACTTTCTCTACTTTCTCTACCCATGTATGCATTCATACTTATCTGTAAGATGTGAGACCACATGGACAGATCCTTCTCTCTCTTTTTGTCCCTCCTCTCTCTATAGTTGTGTGAAGCAGCGCTGTCCCATGGCTACCTCCCCGCTGTCTTCAACCGCCGCAGCCACAACGGCGCCCCCCTCACCACCCTCAAACTGCAGCAGTTCGGCGACCCGGGAGACCTGCGCGAGGCCGTGCGCTACATCCGCTACCGGCAGCCCGCAGGAAGGCTGTACGCAGTGAGCGAGAGCACCGGCTCGGGCCTCCTGCTGTCCTACCTGGGGGAATGTGGATCGTCCAGCTACGTGACAGCGGCCGTCTGCCTGTCGCCCGTGTTCCGCTGCCAGAGCTGGTTTGAGAACGGGCTGTGTTGGCCCCTCCAGTGGGCCTTGGTGCTCTACCAGAAGATGTGCCTCAGCAGGTATGGAGGGAGAAGTAAAGGGGAGAGAAAGATACTGACATGAGAGTTTGTCTGTTTGTCTGTAAATTTGCCCGAGTTGGAGGGACAGAGGGAGAGGGAGTGGTGGGCCGAATGCTAATAAGTGTGATCAAAATACAACTGGTGAGAAAAACAGAAAGAAAGACACAGAGATGAACAACAAATTGGAAGCTTTTAAAGAAGCTCGGTAACCTGCCAAGGATAGTGTGAAAGCACAAGAGGTCAGTTTTCCTTACAGATCTGGTCCTTTTGCAATATGGTGCATTAGTGTGAATGAGGCCACTGAGCCAAGAGTTTTGGAGGATAGAAAGGGATAAAGAGCTCTTCCATTATTCCAGTTTTCTCCAGGGATTGTATCAAGAGGGTGGATGAAAAGAAAAAAAAGAAAATGAGGGCTTCACAAAGCTGTTTCACTAAGCTTCTCATTTGAAAATCCTAACACCAGAGATTAAAGACATTGAGATAGGAAATAAATGACTGATGCTTATTTTCAATCATCCAGAAGTGAAGATGAGACTAGAGTGTGTGTAGAGGTGTGTAGAGTCCTGAAACAGAGCAAGGGGAATAAAAAGGGAGATACTGATTTTAGGAGGAGCAGGTGCAAGGACACTAACCATTGATTGCATATGCTCAGATGATTAAGGAAACAATCAAGCTACTCTAGCAACAGATGGTCTGTTCAATGCAAAGCCAATGATTTTTAGAGACACTGTGACCTAGGTAAGGTTTCTCAAATCAATGCCAACAGGGAATATGAGACGCATACAGCTCTTCAAATTGGTTAACTGGTTTTCTCTTGTCTGTGTCTCTGTGTGTCTGTGTGTGTGTGTTCAAATGTGTGTGTGTGCATGTGTCTACTTGGATGACACATAGGTACAGGACAGTGCTGGGCGAGACCGTACAGACAGACACCCTATTTTCTAGTTGTTCCTTACGCGGCCTGGAAGAGGCTCTGTTCTGTCAGACTGCACATAAAGCCGCTGCACCGGCAGCAGCAGCAGGAACCGGCGGCAGCAGCAACACTTCAGGTAGCTGGGACGCTTACTGGGAACGCAACGAACCCTTGAGAGACGTGGACGAAGTGGCTATTCCCGTTCTGAGCGTGTGCGCTCAGGACGACCCGGTCCGCGGTGACACCCAGTCCACCTTACCTCTGGAACTCTTCGAGACCAACCCCCATTTCTTTCTCCTCTTAACGGGCCGCGGAGGTCACTGCGGCTTCTCCACCCAGTCGGACGGGGGCGCTGCCGGCACGGTCGGCGCTGCCGGCTCTACGGCCGGTCTGAGCGGCGGGATAGGGGCCCCCGGGAATGCCTGGAGCCACAGGGCTCTGCTGGAATTCTTCAGAGCGACCACGGACTTCTTTGCTGCGGAGGAGAGAGCTAAACAGCTGGCGGCAAGGAGGAGGGGGTTGGGGGGAGGCAGCGGAGGGAGGGTCTTCCGCCACCGCAGCGTCAGTACGTGTAAAAGAGTGCCAGCGTGTTCCCATAACATCCACGCCATTTACAATTGGCAGAGGTCCTATACACGATGAGTGATGTTAATGGAGGTTAATGGACTACACTGGTGATGTGTTTTTTGATATTGTTTGGATTGGGGATGGGAAGGACTCAGCTTGTACGACACTCAGCTAAGATGTGACCGTAACCAATACAAGTGGTTGTTATAGTAAGAGAACCACTGAAGTCATGAAGTACTTTGCAGCATATTAAGTTTGACCGGAATGACGAGGGAGATGGCGTGTGTTGTGCTCACACTCTTCAAGTGGGTTAGAAAACACTACAAAAAAGTAATGTCTGCTCACAAGCTTGCGCATTACACAACTGCTGAACACAGCAAAGCGGCACTTAACTCTCCAGTTGGATGTGCTCCTATATTTTTCTACAGACTACCATATAAGTCTCTTCACTGCCAACTGTGTAAAGCGAAGGATTCTGCCACAGTTTTTTATTTTTTATTTTATGTGCACACACGTTTATTGATTCATCAAAGCATCTGGCATCACATTGTACATGCTTTGTTATAATGAAAATAACCACTGCACCGTAATTTGGGATATCTGACCCCTTGACACTTATTTGAGTGATTTTTGTTCATTACTTAAGGATATTTATTGGGGAGCAAAAGTATTCAAAGTCCTGTGCCTAAGGTTAGAGAGGTACAGCAGTTCCAGGGGAAATTAAGTATAATTTGAACTAAGTGTCAGATGGGTTATAAGAACTTGTGCAGTGTTATATTTAATCGTACCCATTTATGAGAGTTTACTATCGTTGTTGAATGTTCTCCTCTTTATTAGGAAATGTGTTGTTATGCCCAGAATACCAGGATTTATGTGTGATGACCACCCAGTGAGCTTTCAGAGGAAAATCTGTGTCATGTGGTTATGATATTTTACTGAGCTGGCTGGGTGGAAGCACTTTGTGGGTTTTCCTATCTCATAATAACTCCAACTCTGTGCTCCACGGTTTTCTCTGGCTTCTAAACAGGCGCAGGTGGTCAGGTTGGGAGTGTGGTGGGTTTTGCACAGGGATGCAGCATGCAAGACTCTCTAAGAATATACAATGACCTTTAGGAGCATAATGCTGTGGGAAACATTTTAGGAGACTCCTAAGCAAGGAAAATGCACCATTTGAATTAATGCTTGTACATTAAGCGGATAAATGATTCAAATGAATTAAAGTAATATACATATGTTTTAAGTGGTCAGAAAAAAACACTTAAGAGGGCAGCTTAAGAGTTTAATAGGCAGGGAAAACCCTCGGTTCAGTGTAAGGGAAAGGGTTCAGTGAAAGGGAAGCAAAGACACAAAGCTATCAGGTTTGTCAACTGATTGTTTTCTTCTATTGTTTTATAAACATGCTATACACCTGTTAAATGTGTTACATTATGTGATTGGATAAAAAAAAGTCTAATAAATGAACCATGATGACAGATTGGTTGAACTTGGGAAATACCTTTTTATGGTCATTATGAGGCAATATATCATATTCACAAATAACATAAAATTTGCATGATGCCGACATTCAAGGGTTTATTTTGCCATTTCAGGTAAGTAAAATAAGCCTAATTACTGGGAACATATTACATTTTATAATGCAGAAAACAAACACCCTTCTTTTTTCTAACATTAAAGCACATCGCACCAAAGTTGTGATCTGTGGTCTTGTCAAACCCCCGCTGAGCTGATGCCCACAGACACTCCCTAAAATAGCACACAGTCCCCAGAGCCATTCCATGCTGAGTGTGTGTGTGTGCCTGTTGATCTGACGAGACATCCACCGCAGTGTGTGTCCACCCACTGATCTTTATCCGCTCAGACAGCTGGAGCACAGGAGTGCACGCACACGCACACACACACACACACAAACACACACATGCACACACGCAGACACATTATCAGCATGCACGCTCGTTATCACACACGCACCAACACACACTGTCACAGGCCTTCTCCCTTGTCCCTTTGCAGTCGTTGGCACTGTTCCATGTGAACTACACCATTATTAATAGGGATCATGCTAAGCAGCCCCCTGAAATGATGCCAAGCACTAAACATTGCCCATTAAAACCTTAACAGAAATATAAAAGTGTTTTAAAAAGTGTGACTTTTGAGGACAGAAACACATTTTAATGTTTTTTAGCTAAAAGTATTTAACTTGTGTGAAAAATAGATCATTCTTACAGTTTAGTTACAAGTAAAACAAATTTGATTGCTATTAATAGTGTTATAACTAGTAATGATTTAGAAAATGTATTAGCATTTGTAATCAAGTTATCAAACATGGTAGATGTGGAGGGAAGGGACATTGTGTCTCTTCCCTGTCCAGATTTTCCCCAAACTAACATCCCCACAGTCACAAACTCACCTCTCTAATCTGCAGGCTTTCTCTGTAAAGAATTTGTGAACTAATCAGAATCACTTCACCATGCACAACAGGTGCCCAAAGAATTTGATCTGGTTAATTGGTACTGACACATTACCAGACAACTAGAAAATACAAGACTGGTGGAGTAAGTGCGGGACAAAACACGCCAGGACTTTAAATATAGTGCAGACAAGATGTGCTGTAGAAGCATACATTCAAAGCCAAAGAATGTTTTGAGCGCAGGCCTAACTGCATTTGCATAGTTGGTAGAAGCATTGGCATAGTCAAAATGTGCAAAATACAAGATGGATATGAATAGCTTGAATAGCTTATATAAGCGCCCATGTGCATGAGATTAGTGTTATATTAGTGTTTTGTTTTTTTATAGATGCAAAGCACCTCATGGATCCAGAAAGTATTCCCTTATTCACTCACTCATGGTTAGCCTGTCTGCCCCTAGTGGCTGTTAGGAGGCATGGCACACAGGATGCTGAGAATCACCGTTTGGTCTGCAATACTGCTGAACTGTATAGTGTGCTTTGCATCTATGACACTGTGTGTCCTATATACAGTAATGCACTCTAAAGCATTTGAAAACCAGTTAAAACAAATTTTAAATGCTTTAAAAACGCTTTTTTCGGTTGAGTTACTGTAAAGTGTCAAAAATATAGTCTATGTGAGTGTCAGTGCAGATGGCTATTAACACCGGCATCTTAATTAATTAGTGTGCATTAGTGTGGGACCACCCGGGGTCTTTGAGGGTGTTCCAGGGGTCCCCAGCACATTGATGAATTGTTAAACTTCACCATTATTTCATTTACAAGAAGTGAACACAATTAGAGAATGTAGACAATTGACTATTTTGATCATAGTTTCACTGTTATCTCTCTACCTACAATACAGATAGTCATGGAATTCTCGACAAAATCATATCTAACAAAAAAAGATATTCTCAGATTTGAGTCTGAGAGACAAAATCTCATCAAATGGGGGTCCATGGCTCTAATGTGAACTAAATAAGGGTCCTTGATATGAAAAAGGTTGAGAACCTCTGGTCTACACAATAGTATAACAAGTGTGCTGTCGTGGGCACACAATACACATTGTATGCTCAATTGTGATTTTGATTATAAGAAATAAAACATCCCTTGGCTTCTCATGGGCTTTCTACAGCAGTGTTGACTGGTACTCATTCAGTTAGATTTCATATTTTCTAACCAAATCATTTTTATTGAAATCATGATGTAGGCATATTCTCTTGACTTTGACCAAAGGGGCGACAGTAATCCGATGGTTAAAAAGGCAAACTTATGGTTAATTTCCCAGGCTTGCTGAACAAATCTAGGTGGGGGAAGTGAATGGGTATCGCTCTCCCTTTCTTTAACAGCTTGACTCTCAGTGGGCAGCGTGCATGAAAAAAAGAGCACACATGAAAAAAAAATGCTGACAGCTTTATGCAATCTGTTCTGTTTTGTTGTTGACATTTAGCTCCATAAATTATGAACAAGAGTAGGCAGTCTTTCCTTGCAATAAATGCTGGCTTTCCTAGGCCTCTGCCAAATTAAGTCATTAAGATTGGATTGCCCTTTAACGCTTTGCTTATTCAATTCAGTCCAATTTCATTTTAATTGATTGATATTTCATTAACAAATCACATAACCTCCCCATTGCTTTGATTAATATACATTTATAGACCATCTAAAATGAAGCATGTGATTTGTTAGGTATACTACTGCAACTATCATCAAAAATATTAGCAGAGCAGTTTTTATCAAGATGAGGTAGCTAGAAAATCTATTTTCATTTTTTTTTATTGAAATTGTATCATAATAATCTCACAAGTTTAAGATGATGACTGCATTGTAAACTTAATGGTCCCTCTCACCAAACTGACTAATAAAGGCTGGAACATTGTAGCGGCCATGCTGAGGGAGGAAACATCGACCAGCCTTTTCCTAGCTGCCTGTAAAAAGTTGTGACGCTATGGAGAAATCTGAGCTCACAAAGAAATTAATGCTGTAGGCTAGTTACTGCAATTCAAACATTTATGAATGTACTAGATTAGAAAATTCATGTTTGCACACAGCAATGAATTCAACAGATAAGGCTTGGGGCTCACTGCAGAATATGCTCAACCTTAAGAAAAATTGTAATATGAAGCAGTTGTTTTTCCAGTGCTGTTTATTACAGTATCTGAGGAAATGTATGCAGTGTGTGTGTGTGTCTGTGTGTGTGTGTGTGTGTGTGTGTGTGTGTGAATGCCTATTTTGTTCTCAAGGCTCTTTGCAAACAAGATAAAAAATTAAAGATAAACTCTGGGCTTTACATATTGAACAGCCCAGCGTACAGCAGAGCAGTGAGAGTCTTTGAGAAGAGGAAAGTGGCTACAAAACACTGAACCCTGGTCAGTGGTCACCATAGTAAATGTATTCATGAGCGTGTAAAATAATATTTCCTAATATTAGGTTGAACTACTTTTTGGATAAGTCATCTTAATTGTATCTAAAGGCCTAAAATTCCCTTGTAAACCTGTTTCCTTATAGATCTGTGTCTCCTTTTTGTGATTGAAGTAGGTTTTCCTTCTTACTGTCTTTTTCATAGAATATAGAAGGTATTCCTGACATTTCATGCATTTTTTTAAATGTTAAACTGTTTTATTTGTAAATTTTGTGTTCTGTCAACAAAATCTATAATAAAGTTTAAATTGCAAAAAATGTACAGATACACAAGGATCATTTGGATGCTTGTGGGTTACAGCAAACTAGCTAACATTGCTACCACTGTATTATGCCTGCTAGCATTACGTTTTCAATTCTTACCATTTTGGATTCTGTTGAGAGTCAAGACAGCCAAATCAGATTAGAGTCAACCTAGCAAATATCATAGCGAGCCAACAAAAATACAAAACAGATGTTTAGGTTTGGGTCACTGACGCCCTAATTACAGTTGGTTTGGATGGTAATCTACAAGCAAGGGGTAAAAGTGTATAGCGTGCTTCATGCTTGCTTCTCCTTGTGTATCCAAAAGAGTTACAAATGGGTTATGTTTACAGTACAGCACTCTTTGTCCTCCTGGTGTTGCATATCTGTTAAAGTCAAATAAAGACCCAGAGATACACAGACACAAAGACATGTAGGAATGTTCTGTCCCCCCTCGCTCCTTGTTCTTGCATTTTTGTAGAATTTGTTTAAGACTTTGATACATGAGTGTTAGGTTTTGGTCAGTGTGTCTCAAGCTACAGTGTTACTGTGTCAATAACATCTACTGTGGCAGTTTTGCTGGCTGTAAGCTCAGTATGCCATGCTGTGAGGTGCTGGCCTCAGGCCTCAGGCCTCAGCACAAAAGCCTTCAGCCTGAGAAAACTGGACTTGCGTGACAATGACCTTTGACTTTCAGGAGTGAAGCAGCTCTCTGTTGGACTGGGAGTTCACACTGTAGACTGGAGAAACTGGGGTGAATTTGGCACACAGACTACTGATTTTTTAGTAATTGCTTTTGAACACACTGCCTTTTGTGATTCTGAAACAGTTTACATTTTTACTAAATTGCAAGTCTTTTGTGCTGTCAATTTCAATGGCCTGTCAGTATAGAGGATCTGGGGCGATCATTGGGGTTATCAAGTGGGCACATCCTGTCACATGTTATTGAATTAGTATCATCAAACAGTGTCTATCAGTTATATTGGTAGAAATAGAATATGTGTTTCATTATTATTTACAGCAATATTAAATGTATATCTTTTGTAGTTTTTGGCAGATATGGGTTAATAAATCGTCAGATATCATCAAAGTCCTGTGGATGTCTATCTCTTGCTTTTCTTCCATTTGTCTTTTTAAGTTTAACTAAGGAAAGAGCCAGAAAAGAAACGGCTGCCGTCAAAATTAGAGATTAAAGGTCCAGTGAGAAACCACTTTGATCAGGGGCACCATCTTGTGGATGTGGTGGGAAAAGGCTGGATCAGTCGGGCCTAAACTGAAATTTATCAAAGAGCCTGTGAGTCTTAAATTAACAATACAATTGTAGACTTAAAAAAAATGATTGAATAGTTAATGAGATTTCCTTGTTAGAGTTCATCTTGGGGATCATAGATCAGTTTCTGTGCAGAATTCATGTCCGGGTTTTGAATTCCTGCTAAATTAACTAATCAGTACCTTACTTCCTAGTCATTTTAGTTCATCATCTATCACAGGAGGTGAAGGATAGACATGTTATATAGCATGATAGGGCTGGGCAGAAACTATAGCAGGCTGGGATTACAGTAAGATTACAAAAATGTGCAATAATAATTACATTAGTGAACTAACAACAATATAACATGTTAAATGTAATGTGCAATAATAATTACATTAGTGAACTAACAACAATATAACAATATGTTAAATGTAATGTGCAATAATAATTACATTAGTGAACTAATAACAATATAACAACATGTTAAATGTGTGGATTACTCAGGCAAATGTTTGTGGGTAGAAAAGGCATTTTGATTCTAAAGTTATAGGCACAGATCTCATTTTATGTATCTTGAAATAATGGTCAAAAGTGGTTGTAGATGTCAGTAATAACATTTCAATTCATTATCAATTTACATTATCTGGATTTTGGAAGCAAAGTAATCCAAAGGTAGCCAAACACATTACAGGCTTGGCTTTATGGATAGAACATAATCACTGTAAAGTCCTGAGGCAACATCGTTCAGTATGTAGTTTTACATCCATAACACATTAAATAGGTCTGTCTGCTTCCCTGTGACCTAGTTTTATAATGATGCCTTTATCAAGATCACTCGACCTACTTGCCCATCCAAATTATCCAATCATGTCATTTGACGTCGCCATGGAGACCTCCTCCACCAATCCAGCAACCAGTAGATGGCAGCAGGAACAAGGTTTCAGTCTGGAATGTTCCATGCTCCAACTTCCCAAGGGGTCGAGTCTGACAGACACCATGACGCAGCTATCTCTGCTTTTGGCTTGGAAACTGTCCGTATATTTAGCACCTCATTTAAAATTAGAGCTCAGCACATGGGGAATAAATTTAGCTGGCAGTTTAAATAGATATTTGCCGAGTCACACAAATATAAATTTGGCTCAGCACACATATGTCCATACATACTGTACAGATATATAGGAGGAGTGAAACCTGGGACCCGAGGTCAAATATCGAAAGCATTTTGTCAGGTTGTTAATTTGCTGCATATTTAACATGAGCCAGTGAATCTCAATGTGGTATTTTCTGGGGCAATCGGGGGTCGTCTTCCATTGAGCTTTTACATTCATGAAATGTGTTACAAAGGTAATTCCATGTCATGTGAGCAGCCAGACCACAATGAAGTGATATGAACTAACTTATAGGGCATTGGTAGAGCTGCTCACCACTGTGGCGTGAGATTAGCACATCTTGTGGCTGACTTTGATTGCTTGTCTTCATATAAAAGCCACATAATTAAATTATTGATACACAGGTTAACTTTGCAGGCCTATTGTCCAATTATGTCTTTCAACTTTCAACTTTCAACTTACTAATACCCACATAGGCCACCCACATCTGTGTATAGCAATGTGCATAAGAAGGCATGAGGAGTGCTTGACAACCATCAACGGCCATCATTACTGCTGTCATCATCCTTTAGTTTATTGTATTCAAATTTTATCATACTATATTGAAAGGTAAAAAAGACAGACTTTGGAATGGCTTTCCCAAGTAGCGTCATGTTAAATCAGTTCTTTATAATTCCTGTTTGTAATCTTTTAAAATCTAGATTGTTATTGTTTTTAAACTTTGCTTTTTGTTGCTACATTTAATGTTCCTTTGATATACACTGGATGTACAAAATATAGAGACGGTATAAAAATAAAAGCCGGTATCACTTATTGATTTCCTTATTAAATCTATACCAATCACAAAGGAGGTGATGTAAATAAAGAGAAGCAGATGATTTAGAGAAGGTTTTTTAAGATTTGAGACAATTGAGATGTGGATTGTGCAAAAGGGGCTGCAATTCAATATTTGTAAGATGTCCCTTTTGTAAATTTTTTTTTTTTTTTTTGTACATTCAGTGTAACATGTCATGTTTTATGATGCCCCTGCAGTTAATGATTATATCTTTAAACCTCATCAGATCTCCTCTGGAAAAAAAAATCAGTCTGCAGAGATTACTCATCTTGTGTCTGCTTTTGCTCCACAAATCAATAGATGATTGATAGCCTAAGCATTGCTATGAACCACATATCATGTCTCAGTGCATGCACAATCCTGCAGGATCTGGGAGTGCAAAGCCACGTGTGTGTGTGTGTGTGTGTGTGTGTGTGTGTGTGTGTGTTTGTGCGCGCGTGCGCGCGTGCGTGCGTGCGTCCGTGCGCGTGGTGGGTGAGTTTTATAACATATACATATAGAGCTAAAAAAATACACATAAATTTGACACTGTTAGCGTAGCTACTTTTTATGTTCTGTTTTTTTTCTGCTACATTTGTGCCAGCCTCCATCAGGGGCAGGTTGGGCAGCTTTCAGCTTTTTAGTAGATTAGATGGCAGTGTAAGTCTGATCTGATCAACTGGTTAATTCCAAGCTCATCAGAAAGTAGTAGGCCACATGTCCTGCAGTAAAGTTGGGATAACACAAAGCAAATGCACTAATTATTTTGGTAACCTTGGGAAGTTGAAGCACAGGCTAAACTGGATACACTATTGTGCCATTTCATGCTGAATGTTATTGAAAACGTAATATGATCTGTGTTCTTTTTGCTGTTTTCTCTTGCCTGGTGGTATAATGCATGCCAATGCACTGAATGACAAAGCTTAAATTTCTAAGTTTGAAAAAGGGATGGTGAGAGAACTACTACAACTAGTCAGAGCAACTTTAAGATAACTTCAAACTGTCAGGCAGCTGGGTAGCATAAGCTACTTATTTAAGTTCAAGTGCCCTGATATTTATGACAATGCTTTTAACTCTCTTCAACTACCTGTTGTTAATCAAACATTTGTTTTCAAACCCTCACCTTTCCTGCAGTAACCCTATCTGCAGTAATAACACAAACCCTACAAGATTTCTTGATATCAGTGACAATACCTGCTACAGCAGGTTCCACTCTAAAATCATTTAAATGGAAAAGGATCACTATGAAAGCTCAGACAATAGATGTTGAAATGACAACAGCAATCCTAACCTGGAACATACTACCAATATTAAAGAGGAAACCAAGAAGCTTTTAGGACAAAATCTCACACTGTATCCATGCAAGGTAAAAATAGCAGTTTCAAAGTGTTTACTGGTTGCCTTGCCCTTGTTTAAAAATACAAGCATTTCACAAATGCCAAACATTTAGTGAAACATCTGCAAAAGTTAACCTTTATCAGCGGGCTTGACCGCCCTCTCCATTTTCCTGTCAATACTCAGCCAGTGACGTACAAGTATCTCCAACTCAAGCTTGAAATATTTGCGGTAAGCCTGCAGCAAATTCCTTAACTGTCACATTACATGGGTTATATTGGGTGTGGCTGTTCTATGCTAGAAAGGAGCAGTTCAGCTTCGTATATCCACTAGCTAATGTGTGCTAGTTTCACTCTTGATGTGTCCGTGTGTGTGTGAGAGAGAGAGAACACAAGAGACAGAAATGTGTGTGAGAAAGAGGGGGGATGGGTAATGTGTTCATATCACTTATCAATGTGTACAGCCGTGTATGTGTGTGTGTGTGTGTGTGTGTGTGTGTGTGTGCGTGTGTGTGTGTGTGTGTGTGCATCTGGGTCTGCATATGTGGCATGTGCATGCGTGTCTGTTTCTGTGTAAGATTTGGGGTTTAAGTACTTGTAGGTAACCACCTCTCCTTCAGGCTAAATTGGAGTCAGCTAACGCTGGCAGATCTAATGCAACATGACAGTTAGCCTGGTCTGCCCAACTGTCTCTGCACACAGCCAAACAGGCTTGGCACTGAAGCCAAACCGTCTCTCTAGACAAGAGTTACTTGCAAGCGAGGTCAATCAGGCTCCATTTTGCCTCAATTTAGCCAATTCATGGAAATAAAATACCACGGCTTGTGTGATTCATTTGATCTTCGAATCGACAGTAAGGTAAAGTCATTGATACTGTGGTGAATTCTTTCTGCTTTTCCTCTAGAGAATTTTCACACTGGTTAAAAACGAAACTGAACTGAGCTGTGCCACAGTCCCATTGCTATTACTATGTAACTGGAACCGGAATGACCCGTGTGCAGATCAGCCTCACTCTGACTGGAATAACTGACTTGTTTGTCTAAAGCAAATGATGATCGTATAGTTGTGAAACACGGTTTATCAGTTCAAGATGGAACAAAACAAGTTAACTCAGTTAGTGGAGAGAGGGAAAGAGGGAGGGAGAGAGGGGTTGCAAGAGATGTACTTGCACAACTTCATTTTTCCAGGCAGTGGCAGCAGTCGGTCCAGAGTTTAAAGGGCTGGGCTTGGAGAACCACGTCAATACTCTATACTCTCTCTCTCTCTCTCTGTGATTCGCATTCTCATTTGCATTCTCACTCTATCTCTAATGCTATCTCTCTCTCTCCTAACCCTCCTTCTGATGCCCCTCCACTTCTCTTTATACCCCCCACTCCACCCATCTCTCTCTCTCTCTCTCTCTGTCTATCCCTCTCTCTCTCACTCCCTCTCTCTCTCTCTCTCTCTCACTCCCTCTCTCTCTCTCTCTCTCTCTCCCTCCCTCGTTGTGCAACCTGCCTTGTGCAAGGCGGTGTGCTGTATGACAGAGCAGCAGGAGATAAGGGCCAGACAGCAGCAGGTGGGCTACCAGGGCACAGTAGGTCTCAGCTTTCCCCTCATCTGGAGCGCACCAGTCCTGTTTGACCCCTACAATACCTTACTCTCACCAGGACTCAAGTTCTCTCTCTCTCTCTCTCTCTCTCTCCTCTCTCTCTCTCTCTCTCTCTCTCTCTCTCTCTCTCTCTCTCTCTCTCTCTCTCTCTCTCTCTCTCTCTCTCTCTCTCTCTCTCTCTCTCTCTCTCTCTCTCTCTCTCTCTCTCTCTCTCTCTCTCTCTCTCTCGGACATAGACAGAGAACGGGCGAGTCATGTCATGGTTTCCTAGACATCACATGTCTGACTGTGGAGCAGTGAGGGCTGGGTCCTGTCCTGGACCAGCCAGTTTGTTCTTGTGCTGCTGTGTTTTACAGTACAGGCTTACATAAGAGAACAGCCCATGAGCAGCTGCTTTCAAAATGGATTCCTGCACGCATTCTCCTCCACATGCAAGCACACACAAGCACACATACATACATACATATAGATATCCCTTTTCTCTCTCACTCTCTCACTCACTCACACACACACACACACACACACACACACACAGACACACACAAGCAGCCGTTTCGTCCTCAGACAGTTTTGCAGACTAAGGCTGTCATATCAGCGCGCGTGATAGCGAGGCGTCACCGGAGGATGTTTCCTTGCCCTTGGTGCCTGTTTGGGCTAGACGGCTCTGACGAGAGCCCCAGATGGAGACTGGAGGGGAGGTGGGAAGGAGAGAGAGAGAGAGAGAGAGAGAGAGGGAGAGAGAAAGAGAGAGAGAGAGAGAGAGAGAGAGAGAGAGATGGGTACTGAGAGTGAGGGAGAAAGGGGAAAGGAATAGTAGGAGAAGAGGGGGGAATTAAAGTGGAAAGAGTGAGGAGGCAGGGAAGGGAGAAAAAGTAGAGGGGGAGGAACAGGAGAGGAGTGTGGGAGGGAGTGGAGAGAAGTAGCGTGGAAACAAAAGGGAGTGGAGAGAACAAGAGGACGAAAGGAGAGAGAGTAAGAAGGACCTAGAGTGTGGACAGTGACAGGAGAGAGGAGGATGAGGAGGAAAGGGGGAAAGGGAGGAAGAGAAGCCTTGACCCCACACAGACAGACTGACAGTCAGACAGGCAAACAGACAGATATCTGTCTCTCCCTTTTGTCCAGGCTTTGACATTTCTGCTCATCCTCCCCCAAAGTAAAGCCAGGGGTTAGGAAGCGGGTGGATGCATGGATGGATGGATGAATGGATGGGTGAAAATGATGGATGCCACAAGGGAGAGGAGTGTGTGTGTGAGCGAGTGTTTGTGTGTGTAAGCGCGCACGTGCAGAGAAAACCTCCCTGGAAAAATACCAGCCTTCCCTCTCACTTCCTTCGGAGATGTGTCTCATCACAGTCCAATTGGCTGTCCTTTCCCCCTCTACTCCCCTTGTTGCACCCCCCCCCCCCCCTCCCCCTCCTCCTTGGTGGCACCCTGCCCTACTCTTCCACTGCCCCCAGTCTTTCATTCCTCTCATTCCTTTTCTCCCTCCAGGACCCCTCCTTTCCTCTCAAGCTGTGGCCATTAGAGTGCGAGACAGTAGCAGGATCAGCCTCAAGATGTCGCTGTTATTAATTTGTATTTATGTGCATCTTGTGAATGCAGGACATTACTGTATTTGGAAATTGAGCAGTCTGTATCTGAGACTTAACAAGTTAATTTTGAGAATGACATTGAGGTTTTGAGTGACTGTACATCTACTGTCTATCTATTTTCTGTGTCCAGGAGGGGGACATGGAAAGCTGTTTTTGTGGCATGGTATGCTGTTAAGATGCTGTTTAAGTTTTACATTGTCTTTGTTTGGACTCAAGATGCACTCAAATAAACAGCCACACCTTGAACTAGACCTTTCGGGCTAGTAAGATAGAGAGAAACTTAATAACAATAATTAGTACCAAGAGGCCATAATTCATGTGAATCCTTGATCAGGCCCTCACAGAAAATATCTAGTCAACTTTTTCACAGATTTCAATCAACCGTAACTTAGATCTTACAACAGATCTGATTAGATTCTACTTAAATATTGGATCTGGGAAGGACAATCCATCCTTTTCTGTCGGATCGCAAAACAAGAGAAAACGGCTATAAGATATTTAAGTTTACGGAAAACAAGAAATACAGAGAGATGGCTCTGTAGTCTGATTGGTAGG